>NC_056725.1:1871782156-1871906894 GCF_019279795.1 Protopterus annectens | reverse complement strand
AAACAGTGTTGCCAACTTTATTGCTAAAACGTGGAACAATTTGCCCCTCAACATTAGAACCACAGCCAACAAAATAACCTTTAAAAACCTTCTCAAAACACACTTAACAAGTTCATGGATTTCTCTGTGCTCCATCCCAAACTAAACAACCACTTTTAATTCCCCCTACCCACTACCAATATTTTATCTTATTTTTTATTTTTCCTACCTTCTCTAACACGTTCCTCACTCTCTCTAATATGGCAAACTTATTTGTTATTCTTTATGCATGACAAGTTATCTGTTATATAATATTGCTTGTAAAAATATTGTTTTATTATATTTCTTGTAATGTTTTAAAACTGCAGTGGAGCTTTTCTCCCAGGGCCTCTGCTCCACTAAAATGGACCTGTTCAGCCCAGTCGGATTTTCTCAGTAAACAAATGTTAAATAAATAAAATTATTTAAATAAATACACAGCAATAGAGCAAAACAATGAAGGGGTCCAAAACGCTGATGTAAAATCCCATAAGCCAAGTAACTTCAAGTCCATAAAAGGCACAATAATCCAACACTGTCCAGTGATAAAAAGGAAGTTTAATTGCAATATAAAAAGGTTAGCGCTTTCGCTAAATAGCTTCTTCAGACTTTAATACAAATGAACCAAAAAACTACGGCTCTTAAATATACAAAAAGGCGCCAAACTAACAGATGCTACTTAAAGCTGTATAGACATTATTAAAACACATTCAAATGCATCAAGGCTTACTCAGTAAAAACACATCATTATAAAACAAGTCATTAAAAACATATATATAAACTGCAGTTATTGATGCTAAAAAAACATGCATCAAATAAATAAAAAAACTAATCACAAGCACCCTTTCCCCATCAGATCATTCACCAGGGAGGGGAGGACGCGCTCCATCAGCAGGGGGCGTCAGAAACGGAAATTATCCCCAGACAGAGACAGCCCAATCGCAACATCAAGAAGATGTGGGAAGGGAAGTAAATGATATAGTATTTAATTTATCCAGTCATGACTTGAGTTTTGATGAACTACAAGTCTTGTCAAAGGGGCTTACGTTCATTCCCACCACATATAGTAGGTATGAGGAAACATTAAGAGACTTTAAGTTATTTGTCAGGAATTTGTCCTTGAGAATTGAATACAACGGAATGGAAGCCATTTCTAGCCATTCTTACAGAAAACCCAGTACATTTGTACCACCAATACACCCTTTAGTTGCGGCTTACAGTAAACTAGTAGAGGATGATTTATATAAGATGAAGGGACAATATGGTCCTCGTAGCAGGAATAAATACAATCTTACTTTTAAACAAAGAGAAGCTTTGAATAGGCTGTGTAACAATCAGGACATTATTATACGCCCAGCCGACAAAGGGGGAGGGATTGTGTTTTTTGATACTGACAGATATCGACATGACATGATGAATATGCTAGGAGAAGAGAGATTTTATGAGCCCATTTCAGAGGACAGGGTTGATTTTATTATCAATAGGATACAGGTGACATTGGCAGATTTGCTTGAGAACAGAATTATTGATCAAGCTTTATTTGAGTTCTTGTATGTTATACATCCGCTGATACCAGTCATACAGGGCCTTCCCAAGATACATAAGGACCCTATTTTTCCACCCATGAGACCTATAGTGGCTGGCAGAGGGTGGTCCACTGAACCACTCTCCATATATATAGAGAGTAAATTGAGACCAGTGGTAGTAGCCAATTGTCATATTCTCAAGGACACTAAACAATTCTTGTTAGACCTCTATCAGTTTATTAACTCTTGTACATATATAGAGGGATTCCTTTTGGTTACAATGGACGTTCAATCCTTTTTCACAGTCATACCCAATACTGAGGGTATTAATATGATCAGCACTTACTTGAGAAGGTTAGACCTATCATTAAGCATTGATATTGAGTTGATTCTCAATTTATTAGAGATTGTTCTGGAGTCGAATGTATTCTGTTTTCAAGAACGAACCTTCCTTCAGCGAGATGGCGTAGCTATGGGCACTTCATGTGCCAATAGCTACGCCAATCTCGTTATGGCTGAATGGGAATATAGATATCTTTACCAGAATGAGTATTATAAGGATTTTGTTCCGTTTTACAGGCGTTTTGTAGACGACCTGTTCCTCATTTGGAAGGGCACGACTGCACAACTAGAACGCTTTATTTGGGAGATCAATGCAGCAACGGATTTTTTAAATTTTACAGTGGAATGGTCTGACGGATACATTCCATTCTTAGATGTATATGTTGAGAAGTTGGCAGGTGGGATGATCAACACAGGTCTGTATCGTAAACCTTGTCACAAGAACACACTTTTGCACCGTCATAGTATGCACCCTGGCTTTGTCTACAAGAACATTGTTCGTGGACAAGCCATGCGTGTGTCCAGATATACACCTGGTGACTCAGCATATAGAACGGATTTGCAGGATTTGGAGGACAGACTGAGAGAACGCAGTTATAGTATGATGGATTTTAGAACAGGGATGGATGATATTTTAGTTCTTAGAGACACTAGAGCCAAGCCCTATTTCTCTGAAGGGGCGGATGAATATTATCCAACTAGGACTGATGACAATAGTGCAATCACTGGTTGGCGAGGGCAGAATCAACAGGTAGTTTTTCCAGTGTATTACACTAAAGATATAGGTTCTATTAAAGACATCTTCATTAAACACTGGCATGTCCTATCAGTAGACCCTAAAATTAAAGAGATTAGTGGGGATAGACCTAGGTTCGTGTACCGGAACAAGAAGAATCTTAAGAATCTATTATGTTATCCAACGACTATACATCGTGACTTGGGTGTTCATGAACATTTTTCAGTACCATGCAATAGATGCAATTTTTGTTCTTACATCCTTACAAACCCAGTTTTTGCACATCCCCTAGGATTAGGCGACTATACTATACGTGCACGTGGCAATTGCATGTCTAAGAATGTAGTGTATATTGCATCTTGTGTAGCCTGTCCGGCATTCTATATAGGCAAAACGAATCGCTGTCTTAGAGACAGAATTCGTGAACACGTCTGCTACATCAGGAAGGGTCATCTGCATAATGCGCTTGCCAAACATGTACATGATAGTGGTACAGACCATCACTTTAAGTTTAGGATTCTGGAACAAGTCTTTAAAACTCATAGAAGGGGAGACATTGAGAATTATACGGAGGCCAGAGAGACCCACTGGATCATTAGGTTCAGATCCGATATGCCACCAGGACTCAATGGTAAAGTCCCCTTACGTCCACTTTTGAAATTGAGGAGGATAAAACATGGCAAATGAATTAGTGTTTGTGTCCATTTCATGTTGGACATTATAAGTTTTACATGTGATTAGTTTTTTTATTTATTTGATGCATGTTTTTTTAGCATCAATAATTGCAGTTTATATATATGTTTTTAATGACTTGTTTTATAATGATGTGTTTTTACTGAGTAAGCCTTGATGCATTTGAATGTGTTTTAATAATGTCTATACAGCTTTAAGTAGCATCTGTTAGTTTGGTGCCTTTTTGTATATTTAAGAGCCGTAGTTTTTTGGTTCATTTGTATTAAGGTCTGAAGAAGCTATTTAGCGAAAGCGCTAACCTTTTTATATTGCAATTAAACTTCCTTTTTATCACTGGACAGTGTTGGATTATTGTGCCTTTTATAGACTTGAAGTTACTTGGCTTATGGGATTTTACATCAGCGTTTTGGACCCCTTCATTGTTTTGCTCTATTGCTGTGTATTTATTTATTTGATTTTTGCTGTTTGCACTAGAGCATTAACTCCGTACGGACATTTTCGTCATTTGAAATAAAATTATTTGTTGTGGAAAATTAGCGAGGACTGAATTCAGTAAATAATGACAGTCATTTGAGTTTCGAGGTCATAGCTTTCAGAAAATGCATGGTAACGCAAGTCTGTTTATTCCAGCAACTTTCTATGCTTATAATAACAATATTTAAAATGTGTCCCTATTTTTGAGGCTTTGTCAAGATTTTTTGCACTAAGAGGTTGAGAACTACGGCGGTAACTTTGGAGCTTTTCTCCCAGGGCCTCCTCTGAAAATGGGTTCTCACCCAGTCAGACTATCCTGGTAAATAAAATAAAATTAAATTAAAAAAAATACAACTTACTTCCCTGGCTGTCTAGCTGTTGCAGCCAATCATGTCCCTTGCTTTACTGAAATGGACTTGATTGAGTGCAGGTTACAGGCAACAGTTTAAAAAAAAAGCAGACTCAAGTGGTGACATTACAAACCGTGCAGTCATCTAGGAGGTGCTGAACAAGGCACGGAGGAGGTGGAGAAACCCACAACTGCTTTCTGTAGGTGCCTTCGTATGCGGGAAGATAACTGGGGACACTCCACGTTCAGTGGGTGCCTAACACTGGCTATGAAACCATGGCCAACAAAATAACCTTTAAAAATCTTCTCAAAACGGCAGAGTCCCTCATTGACTCTCTTCAAGAGGAATTTTGATGAGTGGATGGGAGATCGTAGGTTTACCCCGGGTATCACTTCTGTGTCACTGTTAGACAGAGGCACAGTATACTAACCTCGAAAAAGGGCATAGCAAAATTAATTTAAAATGGGTGGCGAAAGCCAAACACACTCTGGCTAGGCTTATAAATGCCCTAGGGCAGATAGCCTAGTATGAACCTATGAACCTAAAACACACACAGCAAGTTCATGGATTTGTGGATGTTCCAACCCAAACTAAATAACCCACTTTTACTTCCCCCTGCCCACTACCAGTATTTTATCTTATTTTTCATTCTTCCTACCTTTTCTATCTATTCTTCCTGCCTCCTCTAACAAATTCCTCACTCTTTCTAATATGACAAACTTCTTTATTATTCTTTTTGCATGACCTCTTATGTGTTGTAATATTGGTTGTAATTTTTTTTTTATTATTATATTTCTTGTAATGTTTTAAAACTGTAGTGGAGCTTTTCTCCCCAGACCTCTGCTCTGCTGAAAATGGACCTGTTCAGCCCAGTCAGACTTTCCTGGCAAACAAATGTCAAATAACTAAAATAAATTGTTGGGGGAAATCAGTGAGGACTAAATTCACTAAATAATGACTTGATAATATTAGTTTGAGTTCCAGATGTCATATTCTTCAGAGAATGCATGGTAACACAAGACTGTTTATTCTAGCGACTTTCTAAGGTTATAAAAAAAATATTTAAAATGTGTCCATATCTTTGAGGCTTTGTCAGGACTTTCTGCTAAGAGGTTGAGAGCTACATAGGTAACTCCGAAGCTTTTCTCCTTAGGCCTCTGCTGAAAACAGATTCTTGCCCAGTGGGACTATCCTGGTAAGTAAAAGTAAATAAAATAAATTTAAATAAAAAAAAAAACATATGACTTGCTTCCCTGGCTGGCTGTCTGCTGCAACCAATCTGGTCCCTTGTTTTACTGAAACGGACCTGACTAAGTGCGGCTTACAGGCAAAAGTTAAAAAAAAAGCTGACTCATGCGATGACGTTACACAGCTGTGCGAACGTCTAGGAGGTCTCAACAAGTAATCACCTAAAAAAGCATGCGTCTTGCAAATCCAGAATTATAACAGCGAACAGTTGTGACCGTCTTTATCCACAGACAGTCCCCCCACACCCACTACATGCTCAAAGCATCTGGTTTAAACTCACCATGATAAAAAGTAGTAATAATTATTACACTAAGGTATTTTTGGTTCTCAGAAACACTAATCACAAATTTTATTCCAGCTTGATTCACCTGGATGTTCACTAGTCATTCAAAGTTAGAACTGCAAGCAGCAAACAGCAAGGCTAATAATTTTATCTACAGTCAGCCTTCATACCCATTGCCTATCTACAGCATCTGGTTTGACCCTGGTGGGATAAAACAGTAGTGAAAAAATGGTTACTGTAATGTATTTTTCTACTAGTCATTCAAATAGGAGACATAACATGTATTCCTCCTTTATCCAAATGATCATTAGTTTGGCAAACTAATTGCAAAGTCAGAATTATTGAATTACAACAGCTATCAGCAGGGCCAATCATTTTATCCATAGATGACCTCCATATCCACTGCATAATTAAAGTACCTGGTTTGACCCTGCCAAAACTAAAAAATAATATAATTATGGTTACAGTAATTTGTATTTGTTACACAGACAGAGTAGTCACAGCCATACCTCTCAACTTCTTAGCTGAAGAAATCTGGCCAAAGCCTAAATTAATGGGAAGACAAAGGCCCAACAACAGGGACATATTTTAAACATTGCTCTTATAAACTTAGAAAGTTGCTAGAATAACTGGTTTTATGTTAGCACACATTTTCTGAATGATATAAAGTCTGAAACTTGTATGTGAGTCATTGTTTAGTGACTTTAGTCCTCAGTGATTTGCCAGAATCTGCAAAAATATGAAAAGTTGAGATATGGTGTGTGTGTGTGTGTGTGTGTGTGTGTGTGTGTGTGTGTGTGTGTGTGTGTGTGTGTGTGTGTGTGTTTATAGAACCTCCAAAAGCATGGACTAGGCTGTGAATGATAGCTGACTGGCATAGAACAGTGGTCATCACTGGCCCAAGTGTTTTATTTATTTTAGCGCACAAAAAATGAGAGAGTTAATATTTAATACAGTGGTCTAGCATTCCCTACTTTTGTTTGTAGAATGTAACAGGATAGAACACTATTGCAGAATAGGCTGGCATGGAAATAAAACCTTGCTGCCCTTATCTCTCAGATGAACCAGAGTTTGGCTAAAAAACCTTCTTCTGTCCCTCCTAATTCCTCCTAAAACTGATGATTTTGGAACAAAATAGGTGGATAATACTTAATAATTAGAGTTACAGACTTTTACTTCTGGAAATGCATGCTAATTCACATTCTCAACACCTTTTGTCAAATTCTCAACCTACACATACTGTTTTAAAGTGCCCCTTATTTTCCCTGATTATTTTTGGATTTGTTCCTGAGCTTGGAGATGACATTGCTATGTAGTCCAACAGCACTGAATAACGAACCAACAGCATTGAATAAAGAATAATGCATGGAAAAAAAGAAACCTGAAAAACTCTGACTGCAGCATGTATTATACAACACCCTCCCCCCAAAAGAAAATAAAATGCTGTTGGAGTTAATGTGCAAATCAAGAGCTCTTGTTAACAGCAGTTACTACATTTAGAAACAGCACTTGTAACTGTTATTAGGAAAAACTATGCAACCGGGACTGAAAATTTAGCTATTTTATACTAACCGGAATCGCACACTGAATACCGCATTTAAATACCGGCATTTACAAACCGGTATTTCTTTGTAAATGTCAATATGCACTGCAAATGTTTTACTGCTCTGTAACTTTTAAATCACGAATGCATAATGAACTAAAGGAAATAAGTAAATTACAAAAAGTAAACATAGATAAAGTGTCAAAACTGCACTGCAATGTCACTTCAATTATCTGCAGGTATTATTACCAAAAAGTAACTAATACATTTACTGCAGCAGCACAAATCATTTAAATTACGCACAAAATTAATGTAAAAGTGCACCTTATGACATAGAACTCGGCCTGAGGCAATGATTTAAAGCTTTACATACTGCAGTGTCCCCATTAACGTTTCATATTGTTTCAAAGAAAATGCTCGTTCATGGAAACCGTTCGTTCTACTAAAAGAATTAGAATACTCTTTAAAATTTGTCCAGGATCTTGGGTCCTTTGACCTTAGCTTGACTCTTGCAAAGAAATTAAGAGGTATGGCAAGGAAGTGATAAAAAGAAGTGCAACTATATTGCCGTATTTAGGCATTTCTTTTTTTTTTTTTTTTTATTTCAAAACTGTGATTTTGTTTTGTAAAGCTCAAAGCTTCATAGATAGAGATTAGTGCCTTTGGGAACCAAAGTAGTGTTGTTTCTAATTTCCACTGGGAATGAAAACAAGCTTGGAAAAGTAAAGTAGGGTCAGATTTAGAGAACGGAAGACAGGGAAGGGGGTGTGTATAGTGACGTCACACTGTGGGTGGTACTACCTGTCAAAACTGAGAGCGGGATGCTCCTGAAGTTAAAAAAGTGAACTTATACAAAATAAAACAGAAACATGCAGGCAAAGTATGATAGGTCAGATGTATATAACTTAAGCTATGCACTGGTGTGAAAAAAATAAAAAATGTTCTGAAAGCTGCATCTTTGACACTCTCCTTTTAAGAATCCCACTGTGGATCCAGAGACTATTTCCCAGGGCCCTAAAGGCATTAAGGTTACTAAAGCCCAAAACCCTACCCCTTCGGACAGGGATTCTAGAGCTTTAGACAGATTGGGTAAGAAGGTATATACCTCTGCAACTCTTAACATCAGGGCTTTGAATTGCCATATTGAGTACCAGCAGCATATTATGGAACTAATTAAACAAAAAAATGTTGTTGCTTCCAGATTGTACAGAAAATAAAGATTTACAACAGTTAATGCATTCTACAAACCAAGTTAGTAAACATACTTTGCAGTGTGATTTTGATGCCTTAGAAGCATTTTGCAGAGCTGCTGTCAATGGGTCTGAACTGAGAAGGCATGCTTGGCTGAAGGAGCAAATCTTGCCAGACCATGTCAAAGCAAAATTACTAGATGCTCCATTAAACCAGAAAAGGTTGTTTGGCACAAAAGCAGAAGTTGTTCTTAAAAAAATGGAGGAAAAAGCTAAATCTATGCAAACTGTTAAAGATTTCTTACAGGTGCAGCCACCTAGATTCAGTAGGCATTGGCCTTCTAAACACTGGTCCTTTCTAGTCCCTCCCAGGCATTCTCAGTCCAAACCCAGGGGCAACAGGCCACCAAGACTACAGTCTCAGTGTATGCAGAGATCTAAACAATGGAGTGCTCCCTCCTCTAAAACAGGGAGTGATAAGCCACCCCCTTATGGAAAAAGTTCACAATGACTTGCCTATCTTCCTTCCTAGCAAAGCCCAAGTACTTGCACCTCTAGGAGGAAAACTTGCCCGATATGCACAAAACTGGATGTCAGTTATCCAGGACCAATGGGTCTTAAACATTGCATCCCCCACACAACGTACTCGCATGTAAGGCAGGTGCAAAGGCCAAAATATCAATACAAAACTCAAAATGAGGCCCGCATCATAGAGTGAGATAAATATTAATATATTTAATGCAAAAAGGCAAAAACCATAAAATCAGAAGAAAAATCAAAATACAGAGATAGCTGGCTTATCTCATGGTGATGGAACAATTAATGTGTGAGACAATGAACCTGTTGATATTTTAGATGATTCTAGTGCTTTACCTTTGGCAGGGAACTGTTAATGCTGTTATTGTAGATGTACCTAGTAGTTGTAGTCCATCTACTGTTTCCACTGAATTAAGTGTGAATCCTGTGCACACTGGCTTACGAGTCAGTAATGTACCAGTAGTTGGACCTAAAGTTGTAGCCTCTGCAAGTGGAAAGAATCTGAGACATCCACCCCTTTTCCCCATTACCAACCTACCTCAGAGGGGAAGGAGTCACTCTATGAGCAGGGGGAGACAGAAAAGGAAGGCACCCGGAAAGAAACAGAGGGGGCCCAAGAAAATGTGGGAGAGGCTAACACCGATATAGTTTGGAATATTTCACATAGACCGCTGAATATTGATGAAGCTGAGTTATTGAACAAAGGGTTAACCTATATCACCACTACCCACAGTAATTTAGCAGATACCATCTTGGATGCTAAGTTATTTGTACGCAATGTACAATTAAAATTGATGTACAAGAATATAAATACTAAAGAAGTAAATCTATGTTTTTCAAAACCTAGCCTGTTTAACCCCAATTGCCATCCTTTACTCGATGCTTTCTGCAAGTTGGTTGAAGAAGATGTTTATAGTCTTTGCAGACATAGATGTACTACTAAGAGAGGGAATTTAACATACAGACATAGAAAAGCATTAGACAACCTAAGAAATGACAGGAACATTACTATTAGACCTGCAGACAAAGGTGGTCCTATAGTTATGGATATGGTTGCATATGATTCACTTATGCAAGAACTGTTGGCAGAGAGGAATTTTTGCATGCCCATTTCACCATGAGAGGTCCAAGTCCATATACAAAAAGTCAGTGATATTTTGAGAGACCTGAGAGAGAGAGAGGAGTTAGCAGAGAAGAACAGTATCATTTTTTCTGGGTAGAACATCCGTTACTACCCATTATTCAAGGTCTACCCAAGATACATAAGGACCCCTTACACCCTCCCATGAGACCTATAGTTGCATGTAGAGGCTGGGTTACTGAATTCATATTGGTCTTTATTGAGAAGTCTTTGAGGCCGTTAATAGATAATAATTCAATCATACTCAGAGACGCAAAACAATTTTTATTAGATTTATATGACAAAATGAAATCAGTAGATGATTATCTTCCGTATTTTTTAGTCACACTGGAAGTTAACTCATTATTTACGGTTATTCCTAACTGCATAGGTTTGCAGAAAATACAAGTATTTCTTACACAGTACTCTGATTTTACTACATCTAAGGTTGCGTTGATATGTACATTATTGAAAATAGTGTTGGAAAATAACCTTTTTGCTTTTAAGAATAACATATATAAGCAGAAGGATGACGTAGCTATGGGCACATCCTGTGCCAATAGCTACGCCAACCTGGTCATGGCTATGTGGGAAAGAGAACATCTTTTTCTTTTACCTAGATATCAGAAGTATGTGATTTTTTTTATAAACTGTTTGCAGATGACCTCTTCTTTTTATGGACAGGTAGTAAGAAAGAATTGTATCTCTTTTATGAAGAAATTAATACACTTACAGAATACCTCAAGTTTACAATGGAGGAATCAACTAGTAGCATCAATTTTTTAGATGTTCATATAGAGAGGTTGAGTAGTGGGCAACTCAATACAGGCATTTATAGGAAGTCCTGCTACAGGAATACCCTGTTACACAGACAGAGTATGTATCCTAGGTTCGTCTTTGATAATATTATTAAGGGACAGGCCTTTAGAATTTCCAGGTTAAATCCAACACGAGAAGGGTACAATGAAGAGCTTATGAACTTGAAAGGAAGGTTACTACACAGCAAGGGTGCCCGCAGGCAGGTGCAAGGGGGTGCACTTGCACCCCCCTGGATTTTCTTAATTTATCTGATGATGTGTGTTGAAATTGAAAAATGTACTGGCAAAACCGCACATTTTTCGAATTCAACTTCCTTTTTTTCCCTCGTTAAACCTGCATCATTCGGAGAAGATGATGATATGCTATTGCAGGTTGCAGTCATATGATGCATATGACGAGCAAGCCTCAATTCCTCCTCAAACTGCATCTCCCACCTCTCTGACCATTGACAGTTGTGCAGCGTAACCAAGAGTTATCCAGATTGCCAGTGGCAGAGTGAACGAGTGTTGTATGTTTTTGTGACCAGAAAGAGCTTTTGCCTCAGAAAGACTATCGGAATCGGATTCGTCATGTGTGTAGCACTTAAGGTACGTTCTGTCACAAGAAAGAAGCTCCTCCTGGTATTTTTTTTTTATACACAAAGAATCAATGTCAGTTATGTCAGCTAAGCTTCAAGCTTGGCGCCAAAAAGTTAAAGTGGTGCATTTGAGATAATTAAGTAGTTTTCCCCTCTTTACATAAAATATACTGAGGAAAAGTTCATCAGTGCAATACCTCATTTTCTTAAAGGAAAAAAAAAGCCAAAATCAGGGATAGTTGAAAGGTATGTGTTCCATTTTGGTTGGCGACACTAATGTCCGCGTGCGTTTATGCTGGGTGCTCTGTGGTTTTGTGTTTGCATTTTCTTCGATGTGTTGGCACTTGATTAATTTTGATGAAACAGGTGTCCCCCTCCCATGTGTCGAATGATGTTTATTCAAGGTGAAATGGTAGGTTGTGACAATTACTTTGTACCTCCTTTATAGATTCAGCCCTGCCAATAACTACAGACCAGTCACATAAGTATATTTTGTGACATTTATAGTGAAGCACATTCTTTAGATTTTGGCCGATTAAAAGGAGTGAGTGGTCTGCTTTTAAAATAGATACGAACTATGTATATTGCTGCTGCACAGGTAAAAAATATACATTTTTCTCACTTTAGTTCGACTTGCTTTTACTTATTGCTTTCATTAAAATGGAACAGTTCTGGATGCTATGGCACTTGGAACAAATATTTTCGGTTACATTTTCCTGTTATAGATTTAAATTGCAGAAAGACTGTTTGGCTCACATCCTTTAAAAACTTTACTTGTGCAAAATAATACATTCTCAGATATGGATGAACACTTAAGAGAAAGCTTTCACTTTTTACTGTGAAATAATTAAGGTCACTGCCCAGAATCTTTCTTAACAGAAGTCCTCTCAATGGTATGTATGGATTTGTGAAGGCTGTTACTACCAAAAACACCACACTCCACTTACTACAATGTCTAAATTTTGAGTCACAAGACACTAGTACATTGGGGCTTGATTTATACATGCCTGACTGTGCCATAATTAAAATTTTTGTTTTATTGATTCAGCAAATGCTCATGCCCACTGAGACATGGTTTCTTTTTTTAAGGGTGCAAACCACCTGTAATTATGGATATAGAAACAAGAATAATACATTTTCAAATCAGACAGGCAAATGCCATAAGAAAGTGACCAGTTTTAGTAGAAATGCTCCATGAAAAAGATTTCTAAAAAGTGAAAATATACACAACGTACATCAGCATTAACACCTACTGCACAATTAGAAGCTGTAGGTGGAATTTATTTTCAAGTGCATTTTGATGGAAATGTGAGCTTCAGGAGAAGAAAAGTTTACAACTGCTCATGCCAAGTCTGCTTAAAATGTGCAACTGTTTTGTTTAGCAAATGGTATCAATATTGTGGTATAGAGTTTTAAAGCAGTATTAGTAGCACAGCAGGTTGCATACTTGCGTCTTGATACAGAGGGCTGTAGCTTCAACTCCCACAGCATGTAAATTTGTATTTTAAGGGGTGGAGTTAGGTACTGCAGTCCTTAGTATGCCCGCCTTTGGATGACATGCCTAGTAACTTTAAACCTCTTTTTCAGCTTGTCACACATTCCCTATTGCAATATACCAGCTTACCATTTCTTTTAATGTAACCTAGGCAATTTTTTCTTCAAGGGCAACAGGCACTGAATTTGTAGATGAAACACTGACATACAAGTTGTTTCTTAGCAACATCTCTTCATTAGTTTCATATCCTTTTAATGTGGAATTATTCACATTACCTACTTCTGCAGAGATTGTGCATATTGACCAATATCGGTGGATTGTAATGACAGAAGTTTGTGTGACCTTTTATGGTTGAGATGTTATGTTTTGTCATTACTGGTTCATATGTTTTGTTTCACTGCTTACTGGAGAAATGTTCAAAAATATAAATTTTAAAACACGCTCTAACAAGTGCAGTCCTTAGTATGTTCTCCTTTGGATGAGACACCTAATAACTATAAACCTGTTTTTTCAGCTTGCTACCCATTCTCTATTGCAATATACCAGCTTACCATTTATTTTAATGTAACAGGCAATTTATTCTTCAAGGGCAACAGGCACTGAATTTGTAAATGAAACACTGAAATATAAAGTTGTTTTCTAGCAACAACCTCTTCATTGGTTTCAGATCTCTTTAATGTGGAATTATTCAGATGACTTTTACTTCTGCAGAGATTCTGCATATTGATTGATATTGGTGGATTGTATGACAGAAGTTTGAGTGGCCCTTTATGGTTGAAATGTACTGAATTGGGCAGGTTGTCGTTATTAGTTCATATGATTTGTTTCATTGCTTAAAGGAAAAATGTTCAGAACTATAAATTTAAAACACACTCTAACAAGTGGTGCTGTATTATACAAGAGATATAATTCAATTATTATATAGTATAATTAATACAGTCAGGAAGGTGAATCAAAGAACTTTTGCATAGGTCTAAAAATGTGTGCAAGGAGCCTATGATTTGAAAACAGCCCAAAGGTAAACTTACCTCGTCTCTGGCCAGATGCATTTTCTTTGAATGTGGGTTTCAATGCTGTTTCAGTGAATGTGGGTTTCAGAGGTAGAGAAGTTTTAATGCTAAGTCAGTTTTCATTGTAAAACTATTGCTTTGTTTAGGTTTAGTAAATGACTATTAGTGTTTGTGCTATAAAATTTGAAATAAAAGTTGTAAATGAAATCCAAATATCTGTTATCATTGTAGAAGTAAAGCATAAAACAGTATGCACACTGAGAGATTTGAACAGAGTCTAAGACAAATGGGGAGAAATATCCAAGTAATAGGACACTGGAATGGCTGCGTGGGCGGGGGAGGCTGTATGGGTGGAGGGGGTGGGGCTGTGTGGGCGGGGCTCTGGGTTTGCACCCCCCTGCAAAAAAATCCTGCGGGCTCCCTTGCTACACAGATCATATATCACACAAGATATAGATAATATCTATGAGAGTATGGAAGAATACAGAAATGAGAGAGCCAGCCCTTATTTTTCTGATTTTGGTAGTAGATGGTATAATGCACCTTTCAGTCCGGTAGTTTTAGGTAATGGAACTAAAACTATACAGAAATTTTCTGTTTTATACTTATGATTTTAGAGACATCAGGGACATTATTTGTAGACATTGGCAAATCCTGATGACTGAACCATTAATTAAAGAAATAGTGGGAGAAAATCCCCAATTTCTCTTTAGAAATAAGAAGAATTTGCATAGAATGCTTTGTTATTCCAATGAGCAGATGGTTCCAAGACATCCCAGTAGAATTGGCACATTCATGTAACAATTGTAACTACTGTCCCTACATTTTTAAACATATGTTTGTACACCCAGTGACCATACAGTGTTATCAGTTTAAAGTAGTGGGCAACTGTAACTCAGAACACATAGTTTATTTAGCAATATGCACACATTGCCCAGCATTTTATGTAGGCAAAACTGATAGGAGGCTTAAAGATCGTATCAGAGAACATCTATACCAGATATGCATTTGTTCCAATACAAATGCCCTATCCAAACATATTCTTGAAGTAGGGACAGAACATACATTTTGTTTCTTGGTGATTCAAATTAATCATTCTAGTATCAGGGGTGGAGATGTCAGGAATCACACGGAAAGAATGGAAGTTAAATGGATAATACTGTTTAAAGCACATGCCAGTCCAGGGTTAAATGATAAAATTCCCCTGAAACCTGTCTTGAAAAATAGGAAGTTGGTAGTTAGGTAAATCATGGGGTTAGTATACCAGTGTCTAAAATTATGTTTTGTGATATATATTTATTTTACATGTTAATATGTGTATATTTTTAATCATGGTAACTGTTACATACCCATTCATTTTTGAATTTTATCCATATGGATGTAATGTTTTAATATGCTTATTTGTTATGATACATTTTTAAATGCACTTGACTGTGTTTAGCCTATGACTTTGAGGAGTGCTGACTTGATTGGTATCAAATAGCTAGATATATAGTAGTAGGTGATTTTACACACTGTTCAAGGTTTGACAAAGCCTCTTGGCGAAAACGCTTACCTTCACATGTGTCTGGAATAAAAGGATATTATTTTTCTTTGCCTTTGGATTTTATCTACCTGCTGTTGGAATTTATATCAAATATTATCACTGTTAGAGACTATACCTCGAGTGCATAGATATATGCTGAACTTTTGGTTCTGTGCTGGGTTGTTCCTGAGCGTTTATATTTATTACAATACTTAAATAGTATTTTAAGTGAGTTAATTAAGCAGATCAATCAGTATTTAAAGGCACAGTGTAATAACAGGAGGCATACTCGTATATATATAAAAAAAAACACTCAAAGATGGTCATTCAAGCCAGGGGAAAACAAACCCCCTAACTTAATAATCCATGCCCTCTCCTTATTATTTAATATACTGTGTCATCTCATTTTCCTGGATCTATCCCCCCAAATTTTATCAATAATTGTGAAATGAAATTTGGCTGTTTTGTAGTTTAGAGCATGTTTATGTAGAGCATTGGTCAAACGCTGAATTCTCATGTCATTAAGATGTTCCGACATTCTAATCCTGAGTGGCCTGGACGTCTGTCCCACGTAAAAAGCAGAACATGTGGCCAAATAGACCACCCAATCCGTACCACAATTACCAAAACATTTTATCTGGTATACCCTACTAGTATTTCTACTAGAAAATTGTTTTAGTTTTAAGCATGTGTGTACAGATTGAGCAGTGCCCACAGGGAAAAGACCCAGTTAATATAATTTGTTGACCAGAACCTGTTCTCGTGTATCCATTTTAAAAGTGATTAAAGTATGAGCCCAAATTCTGGCCTCTACAGTATGAGAATAAACACTCTGGAGGGAGTATCTTAGCTAAGTCTTGATTAGCCAAAATAATGTTCCAATTATTCTTAATAACATTCCTAGTAGCATTGATGTTCCTTCCATAAGTTGTCACAAACCTAATCACCTCCTTCTCTGTACCTGATTTAACTTGATATTCCAATAATTTGGCTCTCTTGTTCCTGAGCCCAATTACTAGCTGTACTAACATACCCTGACTTATATCCCTGGTTACGGAACCTTTTTATGAGGTCCTGTTGATGGTATTCATAGGTACCTTGATCTGAGCAGATTCTCCTCACTCTCAAAAATTAGGGTTTGGGTATATTTCTAATGATGTGATGGAGATATAAACTAGTAGCCTCCAATAAGCTATTATATTGGGGGTATTTACGAAACACTTGAGTAGACAAAGTATGATCTGGATTACTTATTATATGAACATCCAAAAAATGGATCTCCTGATCATGCATGTTTAGTGTAAACTCCATCCCCCATTTGTTCTCATTTAGATATTGGACAAACTCTTAAGTATGTAATATCACCCCGCCAAATCAACCAACAATCGTCAAGGTACCTACGCCAAATATCCATGTCCCCTAAATAGATGTTATGTAATGGGTCATAGAAGATATTCTTCTAGGTAGCCCATAAAAAGGTCTGCATAAATGGGGGCAAAAGAAGCCCCCATTGCAGTTCCTTGTGTTTGCCAAAAGCAGTCTGCTTGGAAATGAAACACATTTTTAGTTAGTACATGTTCAGCCATACAGATTAACAAAGTGTTGAAGTCGGGTGGATAGATGTCCGCCTTATCAAGCCAGTATGTTGAAGCCTCCAGTCCAGTCCAATGGGGGATATTTATATAGAGGGCGGTAACATCTAACGTGCACATCATCCAACCCAGTTCCAACTGTGAATCTTACAAAATCTGGAGAAATTGGGTGGTGTCCTTTAATCTTGAACGGACCATCTTTAATAAAGGCTGTAAATACTGTGCAAGAAATACTGATAGGGGTTCCGTCAATGAACCCCTGCCAGATACTGTAGGTCTTCTGGGTGGTTTCTCCAAGCATTTATGAATTTTAGGTAGCAGATAAAAAAAAAAAAAGTCTGCCTCTGAGGATCATCCAACGCCAGTTGTTTAGTTCCATCATCAGTAATACCCTCCTCTACAGCAAGTTCTAAAATATAATCTATTTCTCTCTTGAACTGCATGGTGGAATCAAGTGGCATTGACATATAGTATCTGGAATCATATAACCGTCTAAAGGCGTCATTCAAATAATATTGCATATCCATAACTACCGCTGCTCCTCCTTTGTCAGCTGATATAATAACAATATTGCAGTTATTGTTCAAATTTGTTAATGCCTGTTCCTGTTCTGATAAATTGTGGCCTGACATGCATGAATCACTTTGTTTGAAATGCAAATCTTTAAGACAAGACTCCTGAAATACAGAAAAAATTTGTCCATAGGAGGCTGGAAACTAGATTTTCAAAACCGAAAATCTGTACTTATCCGACTTTTATCTTGTCCACCAAAACATAGATGTTGGGGTACCCCAATCTCGCCTTCATTTTTACATATGGGTTCGGAGCCGATCCTCTGCTCCGACACGGCCAATTTACAAGCTCGAAGACTTCTGGTTGGCTCGTGGCTAAGCAGGTATCCCATGGTGCACCAGTGCAATCCCCAGATCTCGTTTGCCACGTCAACGAGTTCGGATGTGCTTCTCTTGGCTCTGGCTAAGTCATTTTCAATTCTTTTCATTCATAGTGGATATTGCATATTTGGTGTTTAGTGTGGTTATATTATAGGCCTTTGCCTAAGTTGTCCTTGTGGACTTGTTTGACCTTAGTAGTTTAGTATCCTGTGTACCAGTTAGGCGCCGTTGCTCTTTTTTGCCTAGATAGTTAGTTTTGGCGGGGTTTTTTTACGCTCTTAATCAACAGGGTCTTCTGTTAATTTATTTGTACTGTTTGTACTTTTTTGGTCTCTGTTGATTGTTAACTTGTTGTTTTTGGCGGGGATCCGCTAAAGTGGTGTTTATAGGATTGCTGTTACAAAATTTTTCCTGTGTGATTGAACCTGTGTGTGTCTGTGTTATATACTTGGTCTGTTTGAGTTAGACCACCTAGATGTTCTTTGTGTTTCACTGTTGCAGTCATTACATTTGGAGTAATCTGCTGGCAGGATGCCCTCAGTCGGCCTGAATTCCAAAGTCTTGGGACCTGCGTCAGTTGCTGTCTTCTCTTCCATGACGTCAGGTCGTCAGGGCTATAAAACATGCAGCTGATGCCATTTTCTCCAGTCTTTCTAGCCATGCAGTGCCCGAAGCAGAAGCATTTCGTAAGTGCCAGTCGGCCGACTACTGAAATATTCGAGTTTGAGTTTCTGAACTGAAGGCTTCACTAAAGCTAAGTACCCCATTGGGGAAACTTTTTTTTGCTTTTTAACGATGTCAGAAAAAGTTAATTGTATTACTTGTGGGAAGCAAATACCTCATAAGGATTTCCATTTATACTGTATTCCTTGCCTAGGCCCTGATCACAACGTGTCTGGCTGTTGGTTTTGTGCTAGATTTAACCAACGCACTATTAAGCATCAGTATATTTTTGCATCTAAGTATTTTGGAAACAGATGTAACTACCCAGAAATGTCGTAGGATAGCAATCCGACTACCGGAGTACATAAAAAATGCAAAGAAAAGGACAGAGAAAGGCAGTCAAGATCCAAAACCGACGACAAAGCTTCTCCTAAGCCAGTTGCCGGTTCACCGGTACTCAGGCGCTTTCGCAGCCCCTGATACCCGCTACGTTCGAGTCGCAGGCCTCTACCAGCACCCATGTGGAGTCCGGCATGCTGCAAGATACTCAAGGTATTGGACCGACGGATGTATCTCCCTCGGATGGGTTCGGAGCCGCTGAGCAGGCACCGGCTTCTAATGGTGTATTCAGACCTCAACATTTATATATCAAACCGATGAAAGCTGCAAAACCAAAGGCATCTTCTAAAACTAAAAAAACTGACGCCTGAGCCACGTGCACAGGCCTCTATGCCTAAAATACAGATGATCAAAATGGCTGAAGCCCATATTAGCTTGATCAGGGGTTCCCATCCCCCTCCCGATAAGAGGCCTAGGCAAGAGACTGACTATGAATCTTTAGATCAGGTTTCTGTTTCTTCTGATTCCTCTTCTGATCAGGAATTGTCTTTACCTCCCTATGAGGATTCTGTTGCTGAGGAGTCTATTCCATCTGCATCTCCTCCTGAGGATTATTCATTTGCAGAAACCTTGCATACTTTGATGGAGCATTTTCACTGGGAGAGTCAA
The DNA here is from genome assembly GCF_019279795.1 of Protopterus annectens. Classification (NCBI taxonomy): domain Eukaryota; kingdom Metazoa; phylum Chordata; order Ceratodontiformes; family Protopteridae; genus Protopterus; species Protopterus annectens. The sequence goes on along the minus strand of NC_056725.1, from coordinate 1,871,887,252 downwards.
GACTTCTCAGAATCCAAAAAGAGGCTCAGGGATTTCCTCCTCCTCCCTCAGCACAAGCCTTTAACCATTCCCCCCTGTTTTAGATGTTGTGGATGATGTGTTCTTGGAGTCAAGCCTGACCCCTGACTCTCTACCTCCGGCTACCAGTAAGCCTGACAGATATTACAGGGTCCCTGACTCTCATAAATTTTTATTTGGAAACCCTGCTGCTGATCCTGATACTGAAACTATTTCACAGGGTCCAAAGGGAGTTAAGGCCTCAACAGCAAAAAAACCCTACCCCCTCCGACAGAGATTCAAGGGCACTGGACAGATGGGGAAAAAAGGTTTATACATCTGCAACCTTGGCAATCAGGGCCTTAAACTGTCAATTTCATATGCTTAAGTACCAACAACATGTTATGGGATTGCTGAAACAGAAAATGATGTTGATTTCAGAATGTGTAGAGAATAAAGAATTGCAGGAATTATTGCATGCAGCTGAACAAATTGGAAAGCATACTTTGCAATGTGGTTTTGAATCTGTAGAGGCCTCCTGCAGGGCTGTAGTTACTGGATGTGTGATTAGGAGGCTTGCCTGGTTAAAGGAACAAAATTTGCCTGATCATGTTAAAGCTAAATTGCTAGATGCACCTTTACAGCATGATTCTCTGTTTGGTATTAAGGCAGAAGAGGTTTTAAAGAAAATGGAAGACAAAGCTAAGTCTATGCAAACTGTTAGATTTCTTACAAGTGCAGCCACCAAGATTCAGTAGACACTGGCCTACAAAAAGTTGGTCCTTTCCTGTGTCAGACAGTGCTCAAAGGGGCAAATCCAGACACCCTATAAGTGTTCCAGGTACCAGCCTCAAGACTCATACAGGTCAAAGCAATGGGGCGCATCCACCTCCAAACCTGGAGGAGATAAAGCGTAAACTTATAGAAAGCAATCCCAATGACATCCCTCTGCCTACACCAAGCACTTATTTTTTGGCAGCACGCATAGGGGGAAAATTAGCACTTTTTGCTCAAAATTGGCAGTTAATAACCCAGGACAAGTGGGTACTAAACATCATATCACAGGGTACAGAATCCATTTCCACACTCTGCCAATGACAAATGGTTGGCCAGATATGCCAAAAAAAAACAATGGGCAGAGGCACAGAAACAGGTTTTGTCCCTCATGGATATGGGGGCCATTCAAACAGTACCAGAACAGGAAAAAGGACAAGGTTTTTACTCAAGACTGTTCTTGGTACCCAGAAAGGACAAGGCCTGGCGGCCAATACTGGATTTATCAATTTTGAACACATACCTGGACATTCCAAAGTTCAAAATGCTCACTTTACAACAGCTTCTGCCCATGCTGGGCAAGAATGCTTGGCTAGTGACTTTAAACCTAAAAAAGGCATACCTGCATGTTCCATTAAGACAGTCATGCAGAAGATACCTCAGATTCAAGGCTGGCTTAATGCATTACTAATTCTCTGCACTGCCCTTTGGCTTATCCATTGCGCCCAGGGTCTTTACAAAGTGCCTGGCACCAGTAATTGCATTTTGCAGACAAAGAAGTATTCAAATATATCCTTACTTGGACGACTGTCTCATTCAAGCAGGGAACAAGGACACTCTTCTACAACACCTGGCCTTTGTGAAAAGGTTTCTAACATGCCTAGGGTACGCAATAAACGAAATTAAATCACAACTGGTACCCTCTCAAAAGATAACATTCCTGGGTGCAAGCTTGAATACAACTGCCCAGATGGCTTGCCTCACTCCAGACAAACAAAGGCAACTGACTACTTACTTCAAACTGATGGCAACAAAAACCCAGTCTTCTGCAAGACAAATTCTGCAGGCTCTGGGCTTCATTGCATCCTACTAATTCCATATGCAAGACTGCATTTGAGGAAACTTCAATGGTACTTAAAAAGTTTATGGAGTCAACATTCACACAGTCTGGAAACAATGATTCCTCTCATTCCCTGCCTGCAACAGGAGTTTCTATGGTGGGCAAAGGCCTGTCACCAAAACATGGGACGGCCCTTCACTCTACCCCCTGCCAGCCAAACCTTAACAACAGACTCATCAGATTATGCCTGGGGGGGCCCACATGGCAGGAAGATGCATTCAGGGCATATGGCCGCCAAATCAAATGCATCTACATATCAACCAGAAAGAGATGCTAGCTGTTCAAAATGCCCTAACAGCCTTCAAGGACTTACTTCATCCAGGACAACTACTGATAAAGACGGACAACACCACAGTCGTGTGGTATATAAACAAGCAGGGGGGCACACACTCATACCCCCTTTGCAGATTAGCCATGGCACTGTGGGACACAGCTTTGACCTAACAAATAAATCTTCAAGCTCAATTCCTGCCAGGAAAACAAAACACTCTGGCAGATGATTTAAGCAGAAACCTTATGGATCCTCAGGAGTGGAAACTAAATCTACAAGTCTTCAGCATGATAACAGAGAAATGGGGGGAGCCCAGACATAGATCTATTTGCCTCTCCTCAAAATTATCAACTGAAAAGATTCTGCAAAAGGACTTATCACAGACAAGCATGGAAAGTGGACGCCCTATCCTTCAGTTGGAAAAACCTGGCAGTTTACGCCTTTCCTCCTCTGCCTCTTCTACCAAAGGTCCTCCTAAAAGTCAGACAAGAGAAGCCAAAGATGATATTAATTGCCCCAGACTGGCCCCGCCAATACTGGTACCCAATCCTAAGGACCTTGTCTCAATACCCAGCTTGGACCTTGCCTCAAAAACCACAACTACTGTCCCAGCAAAACAATCAGATCCTGCACAATCAACTACAGACTCTGAACCTTATGGCTAATCCTGTAATCATACAAACGACACCTCTTAGTAAAGCTGTGATGGATTTCATTCTGGAAGCCAGAAGGCCTAGTACTAGAAAATCTTATGCTGACAAATGGAAGAGATTCTGTGCTTGGAATCAAGCACAAGGAGCTGATACAGCAGAACCACATATTCCTCAGATATTATAGTACTTTACTGAGATGCTTGACAAAGGCCTTTTTCATCAATCAAAATTTATGCGTCTGCCATTTCGGCTCATTACAACACAGAGCCACCAATCTTTTCTCATCCTTTACTAAAGCAGTATCTTAGAGGAGCCAACAATTTAAGGCCTCCTAGAAGATCACCAATACTTGCATGGAACCTCAATTATGTGTTGGAAAAGCTCACCCTGCCTCCATTTGAACCAGCTGCTACCGCTAATATAAAGTTCTTATCCTGGAAGACAGCTCTGCTACTAGCAATTACTTCAGCAAGAAGAGTTTCAGAGCTACAGGCCCTCATGGCTGTAGAGCCTTTTATCATATTTTACCCAGACAGGGGGTGTCTGAGGACAAATCCTACTTTTATGCCTAAGGTCGTTTCCAGTGTGGCTCTTAACCAAACAGTTCATCTGCCAACTTTTTATCCAAATCCGCAGAACAAAGGGGAGAGAATTCTGCATTCCTTGGACGTACACAGACAGCTAAGATTGTGCTTGAGCAGGACTAAAGCTCTAAGAAAAACTGAGCAATTACTAGTGTCATGTTGCAGGATCAGAAGGAAAGGCTATTTCAAAGCAGACATTTTCAAAGTGGATAAGCCATTTCATCCGTTTGTGCTACTTACAATCATGGCAAACCTGTTCCCAAGGGAATTAGGTCTCACTCCACCAGGGCTGCAGCTACTTCAGCAGCCTTTCTCAGAGGAGTACCAACCAAGGGCATTCTAGAGGCTGCTACTTGGAGTTCTGTTCACACCTTTACAAAGCATTACCATTTGCCTCTCTACTCTAAGTCCAGGGCAGGCTTTGCCACTGCAGTGCTGCAGGGCCTTATAGCCTCACCTAATGCTGTTTAGCTCCAGCCTCCCAACCATAGCTTTGGGATTCTACCCAAATGTGATGACTGCAACAGTGAAATACGAAGAACATAGTACAGTTGAGTACACTTACCATAAATGTAGATGTTCAAGTGTATTCATTGTTGCAGTCCAGGTTACCCCCCCCCCCCCCCCGCCATCCCCCTGTCATTCTACAGTTTATCTTTCCTTCTCTATCTTTCTACAACCTATGTGGTGTATTTGCTTGTAGATGAAGGTAAAGTTTATATTGATGCATGTATATATATATATACATATATATATATATATATATATATATATATAAACATTTATAATATTGCTACCTTTTTGGGGGCACCTGACATCAGGGGCAAGACAAACTAAAGAAAATGGCTGGGCTGCATGTTTTATACCCCTGATGACCTGATGTCATGGAAGAGAAAACAGCAACTGACGCAGGACCCAAGACTTTGGAATTCAGGCCGACTGAGGGCAACCTGCCAGCACATTACCCCAAATGTAATGACTGCAACTGTGAATGCACTTGAATATCTACATTTATGGTAAGTATACACAACTGTACTTTTTCTGTTACACCGAGCTAGGCCCGTTTAACTTAGAGGACCTTGTGATCGTGTAACTCTTCTATTTGTATTTTTCACATCTAAAAATTTTCCTGTGTGACTGAATCTCTGTGTGTGTCTGTGTTAAATACTTGGTTTGTTTAAGTTGGAAGACCTAGTTTCTCTTACACTGGGCTAGGCCTGTTTAACTTAGAGGACCTAGTCCTCGTGTAACTCTTCTGCAGGGCTAGGCCCATTTTAGTTAGAGGACATAGTCCTCATTTATTCTCTCTTTCCCTCTCTCTCCTCTGGTTTGGCTTGTGTGTCTGCAATGTCTAAGGATAGCAAGGAGCATAAACCCTCTGGGTTCAAAAATGCATGAAATGCTCCCAAAAAAATGTCATTAACGGATGGCCACAGTAGCTGTGTCTGCTGCTTGGGAGCCATCCATTTGCAGGAATCATACTTGTTCTGTCGTGCTTTCTCTCCTAGAGCGTTGCAGGAGAGAAAGAACAAGCTGATACTCAAGGGTCTTCTGAAACCAACCTTTGAGGAAGCCTAATCTAGTTCATCGGCTTCTTCTTCCAAGTCTACAAAATCTAGATCTGAATCCAAATCGAAATCTTCTAAAAGGCCTTCCCCGGCACCGACTGGTGTCTCAGAGCTGCCTTCCAAATTACCAAAATCTGCCTCTTTGACTCAGTCTTCGGAGCTGAAGGAGAGCACCATCATATCAGAGTCGGTCACAGGTGCTTTGGTGCCGACCTCTGAACCTTTGGAAATAGTTGACTCTACTGCTCGGAGCCGGTCTGTAGAATCCCTACCGGTTTCCTTGCTAATCAAGTCTCTAGTGCCTCCTAAGTCAAGATCCTCTACTTTATCTTCCAGATCTTCCAGGAGCCTTTCGGAAGAAGATGTGAAGAGGGTTGTACTGAGACTCCTGAAGTCATCTGCTCTGCCTAAATTTTTGTTTGCTCCGACCCAGTCGGTTCCAGAGCCACTCGATCCAGTTTTGTCCTTGTCTACTATTCCTCTTCTTAGCCTTGTTGGCCTTTCGGAGCCGGAGTGCTGGTTACCAACGGAGGAACCCTCGGCTCCAGCTCCCCTTGCTGCTGCATTGGAGCCAAGTTCGGCTCCCACATGCTCTGCTCCATCCGCCGTGTCCAGGGACCAAAGCTCTTTTGTCAGTGCCAATGGGGGGAGGGTTTGAATCGATCTTCGGTTCCGAGCCTTCCTCTCGGTGCTTTCGCCAGGGTGAGCTCGGACCCTTCATCTATCTCTGAGCCGATGGCTCTGGCTGCGGCACTAACCTTTGTCTCTTTGGAATGGGGGAGGTTCTCGGAACCGGAGAGGTTGGCTTTTGAGGTGATGAGCGTGCTGTCTCAATCTACAGGCCTTGCCAGTGGTACAAGCACTCTCCCCCCCCAGGGTACCCATTTCAGTCTCAGTACCTACTCTCTCTGGAGACAGCAGAGACCCGCATCCTCAGGAGCCACCGGCTGGTGGTCCCCACTCTTCTGAGGCCTCCCCAGAATGTCCCTTCGAGGAGCCCCCCCAGAAGAAGGTATTCAAGGAAGCATATTGACTCCCAGGATGAGTTTCTGACATCGGGCATTGACCTCGCGGAGTCGGAAGGGTCCCCCAAGTCATCCTCTGATGTCTCCTATGTGGACATCCTGGAGATCCTTAAACAGAGGTGCGACTGACCCACTGTCACCTCTTCTGAGGAGGAGTTGGTGTACCTGAAGGCTTTCGGGTCTCAACCCTTTGCCTCTTGGGTGTCTCCACCTTTTGACGAACTAATGGATCTGATTAGTTGGAAGGTGTGGGATACTCCCGATGCCATGGAGCCAGTCCCCAGGAGACTAAATAAGTTTGTCTGCCCCTCCTGGAAATGAGTTCTTGTCTAAGGGTGTTCCCGTAGATACCATGGTGGTGGCGGCAGCCACAAAGGAGGAGTTGGTGGAGACTTCTTCCTCTGTTCATCTGCCAAACAAGGAGTCTTGACAGATGGACAGATTTGCGAAGCGTGTATTTAGTTCAGCGGCATTTACACTTCGATCTCTGAACTATCTTACTCGCTTCACGAGGTTGCAGAGGGATCTCCTCAAGGAGTTAGGAGATTTCATACAGAGTGCGTGTCCTGAGGGAGTCCCTGATAGGATCTCTGCTCAGTTGTCCACCCTAAATTCTGTGATCAACTCCCCCATGCGGCTTATCTCCCATGCGGCTGATGGAGCAAGCAGAGCAGCGGGTTCAGGAGTTGCCCTTAGGCGCCACTCCTGGATGCGCCTATGTAATTTTGCGGAACCGTTCAAGTCCACCTTCACCAATGCCCCATTTGATGGTTCCTCGTTGTTTGGTCCCAAGGTGAAAGAAACACTCACTCAGTTTGAGCAGGAAGGAAAGACTCTCTCTGCTGTGGGAGTCCGTTTTACCGTTCCCTCTCAACCATACCTTGGATGGGTCCAGAGCCAATGTGCAGGCACCAGCTTCTGAGGGTGTATTCAGGCCTACAGATTTGTATATTAAACCGACACCACCTTCAATATTAAGATCAAAATCTCGATCTATGTCTAAAAAGTCAACGCCTAGGCCACATGTTCAGGCCGCTATGCCTAAAAAACAAATGATAAAAATGGCTGAAAATTTAATTACTCTAATCAGGGGTAGTGAAGCCCCTAGGGCTGAACTTGACTATGAATCTTCTGAACAGGACTCTGTTTTCTATGACTCTTCTAATGAACAGGATTTGTCCATTCCTAATTATGAGGATTCCATTCCTTCTGCCTCTCCCCCTGAGGGTTTCTCTTTTGGGGAAACTTTACATACCTTAAGGGAGCAAAGTCAGGATTTTTCTGAATCCAAAAAGAGACTTAGGGATTTTCTTCTTCTTCCTCAGCATAGGCCTTTGGCTATACCTCCTGTGCTAGACATTGTTGATGATGTGTTTACAGAATCCAGTATAGCCCCTGATTCCCTGCCTCCGGCCCCTTGTAAGCCAGACAGATACTACAAGTTCCTGACTCCTATAAATTCCTTTTCAAAAATCCTGTTGCGGACTCTGAAACCATTTCTCAGGGGCCCAAGGGCATTAAGGCTTCTGCTGCTAAAAATCCTACCCCTTCTGATAGAAACTCCAGGGCGCTGGATAGATGGGGTAAAAAGGTTTATACTTCTGCAACCTTGGCAATCAGGGCTTTAAACTGTCAATTCCAGATGCTAAAATATCAACTGCATATCATGGGACTGCTTAAACAGAACATTATGTTGATTTCTGACTGTGGAAAATAAGGAATTACAGGATTTACTGCATTCAGCTGAACAAGATGGAAAACATACTTTGCAATATGGTTTTAATTCTTTGGAGGCCTCTTGCAGGGCTGCTGTTTCTGGGTCTGTGCTTAGAAGTCATGCTTGATTTAAGGAGCAATCTCTGCCTAATCATGTTAAAGCAAAATTGCTGGATGCTCCTTTGCAGCAGGATCGTTTGTTTGTTAATGAGGCTGAAGAAGTTCTAAAAAAGATGGAAGATAAAGCTAAATCTATGCAAACTGTGAATGATTTCTTACAGGTACAACCTCCAAGATTTAGTAGGCACTGGCCTACTAAGAACTGGTCCTTTCCAGTTCCTTCTTGAGCCACTCAAGCCAAACCCAGACATTCCAAAAGCACAAGGTTTCAGTCCCAAGGGAGTTTCAGAACTAAACAATGGGATGCCTCCACTTCCAAATCTGGAAACAGCAAGACACCTCCCTATGGTAAACAGTCTCAATGACTTTCCTTTTAAATTACCAAGCACTTACCTCTTAGCCGCCCCTTTGGGGAGGGGAAACTGGCTCTTCATGCAAAAAACTGGCAACTTATAACCCAGGACAAATGGATTTTAAATATAGTGTCCCAGGGATACAGATTTAATTTCCACACATTGCCAACTCCAAACGGATGGCCAGACCTACCCCCAAATCAGTGGGCAGAGGCTCAGAAACAAGTACTTTCCCTCTTAAACATGGGGGCTATTCAGCTAGTACCAGAAGAGGAAAAGGGACAAGGTTTCTATTCCAGACTATTCCTGGTACCCAGAAAAGACAAATCATGGCATCCAATTCTGGACCTGTCTACTCTAAATACCTTTCTGGACATTCCAAAATTCAAGATGCTGACTCTTCACCAGTTGCTTCCTATGCTAGGCAAAGATGCCTGGTTGCAACTCTAGATTTAAAAGAGGCATACCTGCATATCCCAATAAGGGAATCATGCAGAAGATACCTCCGCTTCAAAGCATGTTTTTTGCATTACCAATTCTCTGCACTGCTTTTTGGCTTATCTACTGCACCCAGGGTCTTTACAAAGTGCCTGGCACCAGTAATTGTATTCTGCAGACAAAGAAACATTCAAATTTATCCTTATCTGGACGATTGTCTCATTCAAGCAGAGGACAAGGACACTCCTCTTCAACATCTGGCGTTTGTAAAAAGGCTTCTAGCATGCCTAGGGTACACCATAAACGAAAAGAAATCACAACTGGTACCCTCTCAAATAATTGCATTCCTGGGTGCAAGCTTGAATACAACTGCCCAGATGGCTTACTTCACGCCAGACAAACAAAGGCAATTGGCAACATACTTCTAACAAATGCAACAAAAACCCAGTTGTCTGCAAGACACATTCTGCAGGCTTTGGGGTTCATGGCATCGTGCATTCTACTAATTCCATATGTGAGACTGCATATGAGGAAACTTCAATGGTACCTAAAATGTTTATGGAGTCAACATTGTCGCAGCCTGGAAACAATGATTCCTCTCATTCCCTGCCTACAACAGGAGTTTCTTTGGTGGGCAAAGACATGTCACCAAAACAAGGGACTGTCATTCACTCTACCCCCTGCCACGCAGACCCTAACTACAGACGCATCAGACTATGCTTGTGGGGCCCACCTGGCGGGGAGATGCATTCAGGGCAAATGGAGCCAAACCAAATGCATCTGCAAATCAACCAGAAAGAGATGCTAGCTGTTCAGAATGCTCTGACAGCCTTCAAGGACTTGCTTCATCCAGGACAACTACTGATAAAGACGGACAACACCACAGTCATGTGGTACATAAGCAGGGGGGTACACATTCCTAACCCCTTTGCAGACTAGCCATGGCCTTGTGGAACACAGCCTTGACTTATCAAATACATCTTCAAGCTCAATTTCTGCCAGGAAAGCAAAATACTCTGGCAGACGACCTAACAGAAATATTATGGACACGCATGAATGGAAACTGGATCCACAAATCTTCAGCATAACACAGAAATGGGGGAGCACGGACCTAGATCTATTTGCCTCTCCCCAAAACTATCAGTTGGTCAAATTCTGCACAAGAACTCATCACAAAAAAGTATGGAAAGTGGATGCTCTCTCCTTCAGCTGGAAAAACCTGTCGGTCTATGCCTTTCCCCCTCTGCCTCTACTCTCTAAGGTCTTACTAAAAGTCAGACAGGAAAAAACAAAAATGATCCTAATTGCCCCAGACTGGCCTTGCCAGCAGTGGTACCCGCTTCTAAGGAATATGTCACACCTTCCTCCATGGTACTTGCCTCAAACATCTCATATACTGTCTCAGCAGAACTGTCAAATTTTGCACACTCCGCTCCAAACTCTGAATCTTGCAGCATGGTTAATCAACTAATTTTTCAAACCACATCTCTCAGTAAACCTGTGATGGATGTCAGTTTGAAAGCCAGAAGGCCTAGTACTAGAAAATCTTATGCTGATAAATGGAAGAGATTCTTTGCTTGGAATCAAGCACAAGGAATAGACACAGCAAAGCCCAATATTCCTCAGATTTTACAATACTTAACTGAGGTGCTTGACAAGGGCCTATATTTTTCTTCAATAAAAATCCAAACCTTTCCCATCTCGGCTCATTACAACACAGAGCTTCACCTCTTTTCTCATCCACTGCTTAAACAGTATCTCAGAGGGGCCAAAAATTTAAGGCCTCCCAGGAGAACACCAACTCCTGCATGGGACCTCAATTTTGTGTTGGAAAAACTCACCCTGCCTCCTTTTGACCCAGCAGCTACTGCGGATATAAAATTTTAAAATTGGAAGACAGCTTTTCTTTTGGCAGTCACTTCAGCAAGAAGGTCTTCAGAACTACAGGCTCTCATGGCAGTGGAGCCTTTCATTATATTTTACCAGGACAGGGCAGCCCTCAGGACCAATCCTTATTTTATGCCTAAGGTGGTATCCAGTGTGGTTCTTAACCAGACCATTCACCTGCCAACATTTTTCACAAATCCGCAGAACAAGGGGGAGCGGATTCTGCATTCATTGGATGTACACAAACAACTAAGATTCTACTTAAATGGGACAAAATCTCTAAGAAAGTCTGAGTAACTACTGGTAACATTTGCTGCAGGATCAGAGGGGAAGGCTATATCAAAGCAGACTATTTCTAAATGGATAAGCCACTGCATTCGTTTCTGCTCTTTGCTCCATGGTAAACCTGTGCCCAAGGGGATCAGATTACATTCCACCAGGGCTGCCTCTACTTAAGCAGCTTTTCTCAGAGGGGTCCCAACCAAAGACATCCTAGAAGCTGCTACTTGGAGCTCTGTTCATACGTTCACAAAGCATTATCATTTAGCTCTCTTCTCTAAATCCAGGGCAGGCTTTGCCACTGCAGTCCTGCAGGGCCTTATAGCTGCTCCTAATGCTGTTTAGTTCCATCCTCCCATAAATTGCTTTGAGATTCTACCCAAATGTAATGACTGCAACAGTGAAACACGAAGAACATAGTACAGTTGTGTACACTTATCATAAATGTAGATGTTCGAGTGTATTCACTGTTGCAGTCCGGGTTACCTACCATCCCCCCATTCTATATCTTCTCTTTCCTTCACTATACTCAAAAGCCTTTGTGGTTTATTTGATTTTAGTTGAAGGTAAATTTTATGTTTTTAAGGTGCATTTATATATTTACAGTTTATATATTTTTTGCTCCCCATTTGGGGGGCACCTGACATCTGGGGCAAGAAAATCTGATTAAAATGACGTCAGCTGCATGTTTTATACCTCTGATGACCTGACGTCATGGAAGAGGAGAGAGCAACCGACACAGGACCCAAGACTTTGTTATTCAGGCCGACTGAGGGCAACCTGCCAGCAGATTACCCAAATGTAATGACTGCAACAATAGAATATACTTTAACATCTACATTTATGGTAAGTGTACACAACTGTACTTTTTCTACCATCCCTGTGTTGTTTAACCCTAAAGGGTCATCCAAACCTCTAGATTTTTTATGTACTGGGGACCCCTGAGTGAGTACTTGTTCAATTTCAGTAGCAGACAAGGCCTCCCCTGATGTACTACTATAATCTGTTTTAGATCTCCCTAAAATAAATCTAGTTCTCTTCTTCCTAAGTTTCTGGCCACCAGGCTGCCCATCAAAAAAATGTGACTTTTTTTTTTTTTAGGGCCAAATGGTTTGCCCTTATCATAATCTGTCAGATCCCTTTAAAATTTCTATATTTTTTTTAGCTTTTAAGGTTTTTTCCAAGGATAATAAAGCCTGAGAAAGTTTAGTCAAACATAACTTCTACTGTATTTGTCCATCAAAAGCTTTCACTTCCTCACAAATTTGTTTAATCTCATTGGAATTTATCACTGTGATACGTTCATAATAGGAAGAGAGAATATTAACAAAGGACATCGTAGCTTGTTGCTGAGCAGTTGTCTATTCTTCCATCAATAAATCATCAGGAGCACTAACAAAGGGTTGAGTTAGAATTCTTAATCCCCTTAGTGTAATATTCTTTGCTTGGTATGCCCTAAATAACTTTTAGTGCCGTACATTGGTCCTAAGTGAAGACATGCTTTTAGTAAGCTTTCCAAACAAACCCCTACAGATATTATCTGGGTCCCTTGTATTATTGTCCATACTTTCACTCTGATCCATAAGCCCAAAAACTTGCAAGTCATCCTTGTCAGATGACAGTCCCTGTAAAATAGAAACCAGATCCATAATCTTCAAAAATATAACAAATGTTATATATAAGAAATGATAAACATATAACTGGGTATTCAATAAGTAATACCCCCTTCCCACTTCAGGATGATGTATACAGTAACAAAGTTATTATTAACATGTATTAACATCCCAGGGTAAATAAATTCCAACTGTCTACACTAATGTGTGAAATATAATAACAGACACTATATAGCCAATTGCCCTATAATGAATTAGTTTCCCATGGCACTTGTACAATGATACCAAATAAGTAGTGGTAGATTTATAATTAAATTGTACCAAAATTATTATACAAAACTTTTAAACATCATATAAAATGAACAGGTGTATCAGGAACTATATCTGGCCTGAAAATCAGAAGAGACAAAATGTCAAATCAGATCAAAACATCATATTCGGATTCCACCTTGTTATTGTCAACTTTTAATGAGACATATCCCTAAATTGCAATTGGTACTGTGGCATTGTTTATATTAGAAAGCCCATACATACATGAAGTTTACTGGGTGGTTATAACCATAATAATGGAATGTATATTGTTCAAAACCATAATTATGGCAAAAACCTTATATTATGGTCAGAGCTAAATTGTATTATAAAACAGTAAGTAAACATAATCGGAAGAAAAACTATTGAATTCTGTAATCACTAATATACTAGTCCGAAATACCGGAACTTAATAATCAGCATTCCCATATGGTCAGTATTAGTCACCTTCAGGTATTATCAGTGTTATAGTGCAAAAAATACAAAAACAACCAGCCTCAAGGAAATAAGTCAACATTCATAATTTGTTCAAAATATGGCGTTCAAAAAGGCCTGCAAATAATTCGAACAAGAAAATATCTATGTTGTTAATTGCAACAGCCCAAAGAAAATCAGAGCTACATCTACAGGCTTATATCAAACGAACAATAGGAATGTTCACACTCCAACAGCACCAATATAATACAAATATATGCTGCCAGCCCAAAAATAGTTCTGGAAACTTAATTCCCAAGGTCATGTATCAAGGAATAAACCATAAAGCGTTCATTTAGTTCTTCAAGTCATGGCCAGAGAAATTCCACCAGACTTTAAACTATTCCACGATACCACCGTTTTGGATACTCTGCACTGTTTAGAACCAGTACATATTTTCATGAACGGCCGACTAGCCAGTCCATTCAAACAAAACGGACACAGGTTTTCTTCAGTAGAAAGATCTATATAATAGGTTATACTGACTGTACTCAATCACTCCCATTTCCAAAAAAGGAACGGATGCACATCCGATTTTCTCAAGACCAAGAAAAGTCAGAACTTCACCCTCACGATGTTCTGCCCTCCACAAATGTCGGCGTTGAAAAGGCCCATGAAAACGTAATTGCATTATCATTGAAGAAAAACAATGTCCCTAACCATTCCTATCCAAACAATGCGAGCACAGATTTAAATGATTGGTATGGCTGAACATGTACTAACTAAAACTGTGTCTCATTTCCAAACAGACTGGTTTTGGCAAACACAAGGAACTGCAATGTGGGCTTCTTTTGCCCCCATTTATGTGGACCTTTTTATGGGGTACCTAGAAGAATATCTTATTTATGACCCATTACATAACATCTATGTAGGGGACATGGATATTTGGCGTAGGTACCTTGACGATTGTTGGTTGATTTGGCGGGGTGATGTTACATAGTTATTAGAGTTTGTCCAATATCTAAATGAGAACAAATGGGGGATGGAGTTTACACTAAACATGCATGGTCAAGAGATTTTTTGGATGTTCGTATAGTACGTAATCCAGATCATACTTTGTCTACTCAAGTGTTTCGTAAATACCCCCAATATAATAGCTTATTGGAAGCTACTAGTTTATATCTCCATCACATCATTAGAAATATACCAAAACCCCAATTTTTGAGAGTGAGGAAAATCTGCTCAGATCAAGGTACCTATTAATACCATCAACAGGACCTCGTAAAAAAGTTCTGTAACCGGGGATATAGGGTATGTTAGTACAGCTAGTAATTGGGCTCAGGAACAAGACGGAACCAAATTATTGGAATATCAAGTTAAATCAGATACAGAGGAGGAGGAGGTGATTAGGTTTGTGACAACTTATGGAAGGAACATCAATGTTACTAGGAATGTTAAGAATAATTGGAACATTCACAAACCAAATGGAGGCTAGTACGAATTCACAACTCACCAGATACAAAGCTTTGTATTTGGTGAATAATTGGAACATTATTTTTGCTAATAAAGACTTAGCTAAGATACTCCCTCCAGAGTGTTTATTCTCATACCATAGAGGCCAGAATTTGGGCTCATACTTTAATCACTTTAAAAATGGATACACGAGAACAGGTTCTGGTCAACAAATTATATTAACTGGGGATAAACTGGGTCTTTTCCTGTTGGCACTGCTCATTCTGTACACACATGCTTAAAACTAAAACAATTGTCTAGTAGAAATACTAGTAGGGTATACCAGATAAAATGTTTTGGTAATTGTGGTACGGATTGGGTGGTCTATTTGGCCACATGTTCCTATTCCGCTTTTTACGTGGGACAGACGTCCAGGCCACTCAGGATTAGAATGTCGGAACATCGTAATGACATGAGAAATCAGTGTTTGATGAGTGCTCTATATAAACCTGCTCTAAATCACAAAACAGCCAATTTTCATTTCACTATTATTGAAAAATTTGGGGGGATAGATCCAGGAAAATTGCGATGGCACAGTATATTAAATAATGAGAGGGCTTGGATTATTAAATTAGGGGGGTTGTTTTCCCCTGGCTTGAATGGCCATCTTTGAGTGTTTTTTTGTATATAGATTATGCCTCCTGTTATTATACTGTGCCTTTAAATACTGATTGATCTGCTTAATTAACTCATTTAAAATGCTATTTAAGTATTCTTTGAATGTCAGTAGTGTATCACTGAAGAAGTCTTTGGGGCCGAAACCGGTCTGATTTTATGTTTTTTGCCTATTTGCATTAAATATGTTATATTTATCTCACTCTGTGGTGCTGGCCTTGTTTTGAGTTTCCTAAACATTGTATCCCAGGGATACAGATTCTACTTCCACTCACTGCCAACCCCAAGAGGGTTGCCAGGCCTTTCTCCAAACCAGTGGGCAGAGGCTCAAAAGCAAGTACTTTCTCTTCTCAGTGTCAGGGCTATTCAACCTGTGCCAGTAGAGCAAAGGGACGGGATTTCTACTCCAGACTATTCCTGGTGCCCAGAAAGGACGGCTCTTGGCGCCCTATCCTAGATCTGTCAATTCTCCACACCTTCCTGGTGGTCCCAAAATTCAAAATGTTGACTCTGCAACAGCTTTTTTCTATGCTAGCCAAGGATGTCTGGCTAGTCACCCTAGACTTAAAAGAAGCTTATCTGCATATTCCCATAAGGGAATCTTGCAGGAAATATCTACGTTTCAGGGCAGACTGTATGCACAGTCAGTTCTCTGCACTTCCCTTTGACTTATCTACTGTGCCCAGGGTATTCACAAAGTGTCTGGCTCCAGCCATTGCATACTGCAGGCAGAGAAATATTCAAATTTACCCATACTTGGAAGATTGCCTGATTCAGGCGGACAGTCAGGAATTGCTACTTCAGCACCTGGCATTTGTAAAGAGACTTCTAACTTCTCTGAGATACACCATCAAAGAAAAGAAATCACAACTGGTGCCCAACCAAAAGATTGTATTCCTGGGAGCAAGCTTGAACACAACTTCCCAGATGGCATTCCTCTCTCCAGAAAAACAGTCGTATTTGACAAACTACTTCAAATTAATGGCCACCAAAACCCAGCTATCTGCAAGAAAAATACTGCAAGCCCTAGGGTTCATGGCCTCATGCATTCTCCTAATTCCATATGCAAGGCTGCATATGAGGAAACTTCAGTGATACTTAAAAAGTCTCTGGTGTCAACATTCTCAGGACCTGGAAACACTGATTCTTATCATTCCTTGTCTAAGGGTAGCATTCCTGTGGTGGGCAGAGGCATGCAACCACAAGGGACTTCCTTTCACTCAACCCCTCACCGCCCAAACCCTGACAACAGACGCATCAGACTATGCGTGGGGGGCTCACATGGTAGGCATATGCATTAAAGGCAAATGGAGCCCAGAACAAATTCCCCTGCATATCAGAAAAAAATGTTAGCTGTACAGAATGCTCTGACAGCCTTCAAATACCTTATCCTTCCAGGACAACAACTAATAAAGACAGACCACCACAGTTATGTGGTACCATAAACAAGCAGGGGGAACTCATTCCTACCCTCTCTGCAGGTTAGCCATGGCCTTGTGGAACACAGCCCTTAGCAACCAAGTGCACCTGCAAGCTCATTTCCTGCCAGGCATGCACAATTCACTGGCAGATGACTTAAACAGAAATCTGCTGGACCCACACTAGTGGAAGCTGGAACCCAACTCATTCAAACTTCTAATCCACAGGTAGGGGACTGCAGAGGTAGACCTCTTTACCTCCCCCCAAAACCATCAATTGAGCAAATGTTGCACCAGAAATCCCCACAGCCAGGTGTGGAAAGTGGATGCCCTATCTTTTACATGGGAAAACCTCTCAATTTATGCCTTCCCCCCTCAGCCCCTCCTCTCAAAAGTACTACTCAAGATCAAACAGGACAGGACAAGGGCAATCATTATTGCCCCACATTGGCCACACCAGCACTGGTACCCACTCCTATGCAGTCTGACATCACCTACATCAGACCCCCCTCCCTGCTGTCCCAGCAGGAGGGACAGATTTTGCATCCACAACTGCAAACCCTGGACCTTGCAGCCTGGTTTATCCCCTGAATACACCACCAGCAACCCTCAACAAACAGGTGCCGGACATCATCCTTGAGGTCAGAAGGCCTAGTACTAGAAAATCCTATTCAGAAAAGTGGAAAAAATATTGTTCTTGGAGCCAGCCAAAAGGAAAGGACACAGCTGTGCCCTCCTTACCTCAAATCCTAGATTACCTAGCAGAGCTACTCCACAAAGGCCTGTCCTTCTCATCAATTAAAATTCATGCCTCTGCCATCTCAGTTCACTACAATACTGAGCCACCTCTATTTTCTCACCCTCTCATCAAACAGTTCCTGAGAGGAGCTAACAATTTAAGGCCCCCGAGGAGAGCTCCCACCCCTGCCTGGGACCTTAACTTTGTACTTGAGAAGCTCACGCTTCCCCCTTTTGAGCCTGATGCTACAGCAAAGTTAAAATTCCTCTCTTGGAAAACAGCCTTACTTCTAGCCATCACTTCAGCCAGAAGAGTGTCTGAGTTACAGGCACTAATGGCTGTGGAACCCTTCTTTATTTTCCATGCGGACAGGGTTTCCCTCAGAACTAACCCATCATTTATGCCCAAGGTGGTATCCAGTGTGGCTTTAAACCAATCCATCCATTTGCCAACCTTTTTCCCTAATCCTCAGAATAAAGGGGAAAGGATTCTGCACTCCTTGGATGTGTACAGACAGCTCAGGATCTACCTTGACAGAACTAAACCTTTCAGAAAATCTGACCAGCTGTTAGTCAGCTTCGCTATAGGGGCAGAGGGCAAGGCCATTTCAAAGCAAACCATTTCCAAATGGATAGCACACTGCATCCATTTCTGCTACAAACACCATGGAAAACCTACCCCAGAGGGAATCAGAACTCATTCCACTAGGGCTACCTCAACCTCTACAGCGTTCCTCAGGGGAGTCTCTACCAGGGACATCCTGGAAGCTGCAACCTGGAGTTCTGTACACACCTTTACCAAGCATTACCACCTACCTATGTTTTCTAAATCCAGAGCTGGATTTGCCTCAGCAGTCTTACAAGGCTTGCTAGCCAGCCCCAATAATTCTTGACTGCGTCCACCCTTCCTCAGCTTTGGGAATCAACCCAAGTGTGATGACTGCAACAGTGAAACGCAAAGAACATAGTACAGTTGTGTACACTTACCGTAAATGTAGATGTTCAAGTGTATTCACTCTTGCAGTCCTGGTTACCCTTCTTCCAGCCCCTTGACTTTTCTATTCTTTCCACCTATCCTCCTTTTGGCCATATCTTATGGCAGTGGTATTTACTTTTTACTGGAGGTGTTGCACACCATGTAAAAAGCTTCCTATTTTGTGGGCTCCTGACATCTGGGGCAAGAAAAACTGTTGTAATGGCGTTGGCTGCATGTTTTATACCCCTGATGCTCTGATGTCATGGAAGAGGCGACAGCATCTGACACACAAATCCCAAGACTCTGGTATTCGGTCCGACTGAGAGCTACCTACAGGCACATAACCCAAGTGTGATGACTGCAACAGTGAATGCACTCTAACATCTACATTTATGGTAAGTGTACACAACTGTATTTTTGCCTCCCTTCTAAACAGAACGTTCACAGTTTTGTACCAGGGTGCCCAACACCCTAGTGAAGGGGACAGATGCCATCTCTCTCTCACGGAAGGGGATGTTTCTGTATGCATTCCCCCCTTCCCACTCTTACAAAAAGTCCTACTGAAAAGTCAGCAGGACAAACCAAAAATCTTATTGGTGACTCCCTTTTGACCAAGAAGGCACTGGTTATCCCTCCTTTTGCATTTAGCCATGGGCAATCATCACAAGTTACCTCTCAGAGTGGACCTTCTCACACAGGACAGGGGATCTCTAATCTATCCCCACTTGGAATCTCTGAGCCTAACCGTGTGGGTTATAGAGTTTTGATCCCTTTTAGCCACCTTTGCTCTGTGGACCTGCTAAATGTCCTGCAGGAGGCCAGGAAACCCAATACTATGAGATCCTATCTGTCCAAGTGGAAAGGGTTCTTCATTTGGTGTCTAAAAAGACAGCTAGATGCATTTCAAGGAGATGTCCCCTTAGTGCTGTCTTATCTGTGTGAATTGCTGCAGGCAAGGTTGGCATATTCCTCTGTTAAGGCTCACCTTGCTACTGTTTCTGCTTGTCTGGCGCTTGACCCTCCACTTGCTTCTAGACTTCAATTGAAGTTACTCCTGAAAGGAGTTTTACACCTCAGGCCCCAGGAGGCCAGTTCCACCACCCCAGGACCTGAACTGTGTATTAGAGAAACTCACCATTGCCCCATTTGAGCCAGCCGCTACAGCCTCTCTAAAGTACTGCACTTGGAAAACTGTACTTTTGGTGGCCCTGACATCAGCCAGGAGGGTGCCAGAGCTCCAGACCCTCACAGTCACCCCACCATTTTTAATCTTTCACAAAGATAGGGCAAGCCTATGGACTTAACCCATCCTTTATGCATAAAGTGGTCAATAAGTTGTCCCAGAGCCATATGGCTAAGTTCGTCAATGAGTTGTCCCTAAGCCAGTGTATCCACCTTCCCACCTTTTTCCCACAGCCCCAGAATGATAGTGAGAGAGTCTTGCATTCCCTTGATGTTCACAGACAATTCCTAGACAAAACCAAATCCCTTAGGAGATCAAAGCAACTGTTTGTCTCCCTTCTTCCCATGGCTCTAGGAAAAGCTGTGACAAAGCAGACTCTCTTTCTACATGGATTTCCAAGGCCACCCCCTTTTGTTATACCTACCATGGCAAACACCTGGACTCTAAACAAAAGCCCATTACACTAGGGCCCTGGCCTGCTCTGGAGCATTTGTCAAGGGGCTGGACACTACTTGTATTCTAGAAGCAGCTACCTGGACATCTGTTCATACCTTCACCAAACACTACAAACTGTACCACATTTCCAGGTCTAGACCAGGCTTTGTTAGGGCAATCTTGCATGGATGTTTAGAAAATGGTTCCAAACCACCCTCCTCTTCCATTTGACCTATGACACTCACCCAAAGGTTATGAGCACTGCGGCATGAGAATAGAAGGACATAAAATAGTTGTGTAAAATCTTACCATAATCATAGATGTCCTCCTCTTCCATGTTGCAGTATTCTTCCCCCACCCTCCTACCCCCTGGAAAAGAGAAAAGCTTTGCTGGATGATTCAGGACTTGGGCAGCTATCCTGGGACTGGGGTCCGACTGGGGCATTCAGTTCCGAGGAAGGTACGTGCAGATGTCACTTTTTATGGGCCATGTATCCTACAGCTAACGTGAGACATCTCACATACCTTGCAGTGACTAAAGCTTCTGCATATTGGCCATGTGTTCGGGTTGCTAGGTGGAGGCTAACCCAAGGGTTGTGAATGCTGCAACATGGAAGAGAAGGACATCTATGGTTATGGTAAGATTTTACAGAACTATTCCTTCTTATTACTCTGTCTGTAAGAAGAGTATCTGAGTTGCAATCTCTTGTGGTGTGCGAGTCCTCTTTGGCATTTCATAGAGGTAGGATATCATTAAGATTAAATCCCTCATTTATGTTCAAGTTTGTTGAGTTTACTAAGAATCAGGCTATGAACCTCCCAGTGTTCTGTCCAGATCCTCAGAGCCAGGGAGAAAAGATTCTACATACCCTGGTTGTGCATATCCAGCTCAGGTACTATCCTGACTGAGTCGAGTACTATAGAAGAGCTGATCAGCTGTTTGTTTTTGTCGAGACAAAGGAAAAGGCAACCTGTGTCAAAGCAGACCCTTTCCAGATGGTTGTCCTCTGCTGTTGACTTTTGTTATGCACACTTTGCTAAACCAATTCAAGGCAGTGGCAGGGTCTGCTCTACCAAGGCCTTGTCTTTGATTGCATATTACAAAGGAGTGGCCTCAAAGTATTCTAGAGAGAGAGAAATACATGGTCCTGTGTACATTAGTTCAGAAGGCATTACAAACTGGATTCTTTTTCTAGATCTGCTACTGACTTTGCTAAGGCCATTCTTCAGAGGCTCCTTGATCCATCTTCCACCTACCAGGTTAGATAGTTTGGTAATAACCCTATGTCGTCTAAAGGCTGCTGCAGCAGTGGGAATGATGGACATAGTACAGCTGTGCAGGTTAACCATAACAAAATGTATTTGAATGCCTTGTTGCAGTAGCTGTGCCCACCCTCCATTCCCACTATTCTTTGTATATAGTTCATTGTTTGGATGTAACTTTTATGGCTATTTCTTGTTTTTATAGTTCAGGGTGAGTATGCTGTGTAACTTTTGGGGAAGAAAGTCCCGTAAATTGTCCACTCCATCTGCTGATTTTTCTCTCTACAGGGCTGCCCATTTAGCAATCGAAAGAGACAATGTAGCAGGGTGCCAGAGCTTTTGGAATCTGGCCAGTTATTTACCTATCCAAGGCTGCTTCTGCTAGACCACATTCCCTCTGACAAAGATGGGAAAGCTGTGGACAAGCTAAAATAATTGACTTAATTGCTAATAAACCACATCAGTGTCACAATCACTCAACATTAAAACTATTAAACTGGCTAGAACTACCCCATCATTTACTGTACACCCAGCTGTCAATGACACATGAAATAAATAAACCTGATGCCTGTCCCTGGTACCTCAGATCAGTCTCCGCACTTTCACCCTTTAGCCTTTCAGATCCCTGTTTTGTGGTTGTAAGGAGGAAGGATGCTCATCGTGTTTCACTGTTGCAGTCATTACACTTGGGTTAGCCTGCTGGCAGGCGACCCGCAGTCGGCCCGAGTTCTAAAGTCTTGGTCCGGAGTCGGTTGCTGTCGCATCTTCCCTGATGTCAGTGTGCCAGGGGTATAAAAGTTGCAGCCGACGCCATTTTCTCCAGTCTTTCTTGCCGCGTGGTGCCCGAAGCAAAAGCAGTTCTTAAGTGCCGGTCGGCCGACTCCTGAGATTTTCAAAATTAAGTTTCAGAACCAAAGTCTTCAGTAAAGCTAAGTACCCCGTTGGGGAAACTTTTTCTTGCTCCAGACCGATGTCAGTAAAAGTTAATAATTGTATTTCTTGTGGGAAGCAAATACCTCATAAGGACTTTCACTCTTACTGTATTCCTTGCCTAGGCCCTGACCACGACATCACTAGTTGTTGGTTTTGTGCTAGATTCAATAAATACACTATTAAACGTCGGTTTGATTTTGCTTTACATTATTTTGGCAGAAGGTTTAATTACATAATGCTGTCGGAAAAGCCGACGACCGGAATCTATAAAAAAAATGCAAAGACAAAGAAAAGGACAGGCATCCGAGGTCCAAAACCGACAACGAAGCCTCTTCTAGACCAGTCGCTAGTTCTCAGTGAGGCACTTTCGCAGCCCCTGACACCTGCTACCTCAGAGCCATAGGCCGTAACCGACAGCCACATGTAGACACCCAGGCCTGTGGAAGCTCAAGGTATTGGGCCTACGGAAACTATACCCTCAGATGGATCTGGAGCCGCTGAGCAGGCATCGGCTTCTGAGGGTGTTTTCAGACCTTCACAGCTTACAATTAAGCCCACTACAGCAGCAAAGGCAAAGTCAAAAACACCATTAAAGACCAGGAAGCAACTACAGCATTCTCCAGAACAGTCACCTATGCCAAAGAAACAGATGCTTAAAATGTCCGAAGACCTAATTACTTTAATCAGGGGTTCCCATCCCCCTCCTGACAAAAGGCCTAGGCAAGATACTGATTATGATTCCTCTGACCAGGTTTCTGTTTCCTCTGACTCCTCATCTGATCAGGGATATTCTCTCCCTCCTTATGAGGACTCTGATGCAGAAGAGTCCATACCTTTAGCCTCTCCGCCTGAGGATTATTCTTTTGGGGAAACCCTGCATACCATGAGGGAGCATTTCCATTGGGAGAGCCAGGATTATTCAGAATCCAAGAAAAGGCTGAGACTTCCTTTTATTGCCACAGCACAGGCCCCTAGCTATCCCCCCTGTGCTTGATATCGTTGATGATGTTTTTTTCTGAATCCAGTCTGTCTCCTGATTCTTTACCCCCTGCTCCAGTCAAGCCAGACAGGTACTACAGAGTCCCTGACACTCTCAAATCTCTTTACAAAAACCCTGCTGCAGACCCAGAAACAATTTCTCAGGGTCCAAAAGGTGTTAAGGCTTCCACTGCTAAAAATCCAGTCCCCTTGGATAGGGATTCAAGAGCTCTGGACAGATGGGGGGAGGGGGGAGTTTACACTTCTGTTACTTTAGCTGTAAGAGCTTTAAACTGTCAGTTTCACATGCTTAAATACCAGCAGTACCTCATGTCATTGTTAAAACAGAAAATGGTTTCAAATACAGAATGTCCTAACAGTAAGGAAATGCAGGATTTATTGCATGCAGTTGAACAAGTGGGAAAGCATACTCTGCAATGTGGTTTTGATTCATTAGAGGCTTCTTGTAGAGCCGCAGTTACAGGCTCTGTTATTCGTGGGCATGCTTGTTTGAAAGAACAGAGTTTACCTGACCATGTTAAAATGAAATTATTGGATGCTCCATTACAGCATGATACTTTGTTTGGTGTTAAGGCAGAAGAGATGTTAAAGAAAATGGAGGATAAAGCAAAGTCAATGCAGACAGTGAAAGACTTCTTACAGGTACAACCACCTAGATTTAGCAGAAACTGGCCTTCAAAAAATTGGTCCTTTCCAGTGTCAGACAGGCCACAAAGAGGCAGATACAGACGCCCAAGAGGCAGATCTCAGCCCCAAGGCTCCTACCGACCTAAACAATGGGGTGCTTCAGCCCCCAAGGGAGGGGAAGACAAATCACAACCTTATAGGAAACAGTCTCAATGACTTCCCTCTGCAAATGCCAAGCACTTACCTTTTGACAGCACCCCTAGGGGGGAAGCTAGCACTTTTCTCAAAAAAATGGCACATGATCACCCAGGAACAATGGGTGCTGAATATTGTTTCTCAGGGCTACAGGTTCCACTTCCACATGCTTCCAAAACCAAAAGGTATGCCAGACCTGCCACAAAACCAATGGGCAGAGGCACAAAAACAGATTGCTGCTCTTATGCACATGGGAGCTATTCAAAAAGTTCCACAGCAAGAACAGGGACAAGGATTTTACTCAAGACTTTTCTTAGTACCCATAAAGGACAAAGCCTGGAGACCAGTACTGGACCTTTCAATCCTAAACACTTTCCTGGATGTTCCAAAATTCAAAATATTAACACTGCATCAACTTCTGCCCATGCTGGGCAAGAAGGCTTGGCTAATTACTTTGGACCTCAAGGAGGCATACCTGCATGTCCCAATCAGACAATCTTGCATACCTCAGATTCATAGCAGGCTCAATGCATTACCAATTCTCTGCACTGCCCTTTAGCTTATTTACTGCGCCCAGGGTCTTCACAAAATGCTTGGCACCAGTAATTGCATTTTGCAGACAAAAAGGAATTCAAATATATCCCTACTTGGACGACTGCCTTATTCAAGCAGAGAGCAAGGGCATTCTTCTAAAGCATCTGGCGTTTGTAAAAAGATTGCTAATTTGCCTAGGGTACACAGTAAACGAAAAGAAATCGAAACTAGTGCCCTCTCAAGAGATAATATTCCTGGGTGCAAGCTTGATTACAACTACCCAGATGGCTTATCTCACGCCAGACAAACAAAGGCAACTGACTCATTACTTTCAAATGATGGCAACAAAAACCCAGCTCCCTGCAAGAAAAATTCTGCAGGCCCTGGGCTTCATGGCATCCTGCATTCTACTAATTCCATGTGCAAAACTGCATATGAGGAAACTACAATGGTATCTAAAAAGTGTTTGGACTCCGCATTGTCACAGCCTGGAGACAATCATAACTTTAATTCCCTGCCTACAACAGGAGTTTCGATGGTGGTCCCAGGCTTGTCACCACAACAAGGGACAGCCTTCCACTTTTCCCACAGCCAGGCAGACAATAACAACGGATGCATCGGATTATGCCTGGGGGGCACATATGGCAGGAAAATGTATTCAGGGCATGTGGCCCAAGGAACAAATGCATCTTCACATCAGTCAAAAAGAGATGTTAGCTGTACAGAATGCCCTGGCAGCTTTCAAGGACCTACTACATCCAGGACAACTATTAATAAAGACGGACAATACCACAGTTATGTGGTACATAAACCAGCAAGGGGGCACACATTCCTACCCCATATGCAGGCAAGCCATGACTTTGTGGAACACAGCACTGACTTATCAAGTACATCTGCAGTCACAATTCCTGCCAGGAACAAAAAATACACTGGCAGACGAACTAAGCAGAAATCTCATGGATCTTCACGAATGGAAACTAAATCCACAGGTGTTCAGCATGATAACGAGGAAATAGGGACAGCCAGACATAGATCTATTTGCCTTCCCTCACAATTACCAAATACAGAAATTCTGCCCAAGAACTTATCACTCTCAAGCGTGGAAAGTGGATGCTCTAGCATTCAGCTGGAAAGGCCTGACAGCCTATGCCTTCCCTCCGATGCCTGTCCTTACCAAGGTATTCCTAAAAGTCAGATAAGAAAGGCCAAACATGATCCTGATTGCCCCACACTGGCCACGCCAACACTGGTACCCAATCCTAAAGAGCTTGTCTCAAGGCCCAGCTTGGCCTCTACCTCAAATTCCTCATCTTCTGTCACAACAAAACAATCAGATTCTGCACAGCCAACTCAGAACCTTAAATCTGGCAGCATGGCAGATAATGTAGCCACTCAGACTGCACCTTTCTCTAAAGCTGTTATGGATGTTGTTTTAGAAGCCAGGAGGCCCAGCACTAGGAAATCTTATGCAGAAAAATGGAAGTGATTCTGTGCTTGGAACCAGGCACAAGGGCTCGAACCACTTGTCCCTAATATACCTCAGATTTTACAATACCTAACTGAGATGCTGGACAAAGGCCTATCTTTTTCATCAGGTAAACTCCATGCCTCTGCCTCTGCCATTTCTGCTCATTACAATACGGAACCTCCTATTTTTTTACATCCTCTACTACGACAGTACCTCAGAGGGGAAAAAAATATAAGACCCGCAAGGAGAGCACCAGTACCAACTTGGGATCTCAATTTTGTTTTAGAAAAACTCACACTGCCTCCTTTTGAACCAACCAGCACAACTGATCTAAAATTCTTATCATGGAAAACTGCTCTGCTCCTAGCAATAACTTCAGCAAGAAGAGTCTCAGAGCTACAGGCATTAATGGCCGTGGAACCTTTCATCATTTTTCATGAGGACAGGGTCTCACTTAGGACAAACCCAACATTCATGCCGAAGGTGGTATCCAACGTGGCCTTGAACCAAACCATTCATTTGCCTACTTTCTACCCAAATCCCCAGAATAAATGGGAGAAACTTCTGCACTCTTTGGATATACACAGACAGCTACGATTTTACCTGGACAAAACAAAAGCTTTCAGAAAAACTGAGCAACTGTTTGTAGCCTACGCTGCAGGATCACAAGGAAAGCCAATTACCAAGCAGACAATTTCAAAATGGATAGGCCACTGCATCTGCTTCTGTTATGCACAGCATGGCAAATCAGTGTTTAAGGGCATTAGGTCTTACTCTACCAGAGCAGCAGCCATTTCAGCAGCTTTTCTCAGAGGAGTACCAACCAAAGACATTTTAGAAGCTGAAACCTGGAGCTCAGTGCACACTTTCACCAAGCACTACCACTTAACTCTCTGCTCTAAATCCAGAGCAGGCTTTGCCATTGCAGTTCTGCAGGGCCTAGTAGCCTCTCCAAATCCAATTTAGACCCAGCCGCCCAACCTCAGCTTTGGGATTCTACCCAAGTGTAATGACTGCAACAGTGAAACACGATGAACATAGTACAGATGTCCTTCATGGATGCATCTGCAGTCATAACAACTGGGTTGTCCTGTCGTCAGGCAGCCCTTCAGTCGGCCGGATTCCAAAGTCCGGGTCCGGCTTCGGCTGATGTCGCACTTCACCCGACGTCATCTCTGTTGGCCTTCGGGTATATAAGCATCAGCCGACGCCATTTTCTTCAGTCTTTCTTGCGCGTGGCCAAGCAGAAGCTGTTCGCAAGTGCCGGTCGGTCGGATCCAGAGATTACTTCTACCGAATACTACTTAAGACTTCTAAAGCTAAGTACCCGTTGGGGACTCTTTCTTGCCTCAGCCGATGTCAGAAAAGTTAATAATTGTTTAACCTGTGGGAAACAAATACCTCATAAAGATTTCCACTCTTACTGCCTGCCCTGTTTAGGCCCAGCCCGACGTAGCAGCTTGTTCGTCCTGTGCTTCTTTCAACCGACGACGCTTAGGCGTCGGTCAGAGTTTGCAGAACAGTTTTTCGGTTCTGACTTTGCGTACATTATGCCGCCGGACCCTCCGACTTCGCATTCTGCCAAAAACGCAAAGAAAAGACCGACACTCGCGGTCCGCGGTTTCGCCGAAACCATGGTTAAGCAAACATGAGTGTCTCGGTTTCGGCGAAACCGAGAAAACTGATCAAACTACACCTGAAACTATCACTACAACTGAGGTCCCTGCTAACACTCTTGAATCGGCCTCAGAAATTTTACCCACTACGGTGCTTACCACTGACTTATCAGACACCATTCCCTTGGATGTCTCTACCCCAGCACGTGGTGCTGCTAGGCCTCCAGCAGCCATGTCCATTAAGGCCTTCGCCAGGGCTAAAGCAGCCAAGACTACTAAAACAGTGCCTGTTAAACCCCTTCCACCAGGCCCTCTGCCAGTTCTCAAATGCTTACCTTGGCAGAAGATTTAATTTCATTAATTAGAGGATCTCAATCTCACCCAGACAGGGCCTCTCAGCCCCCAGAAAAGAGACCTAGGGCAGAGCCCCCTGAGCCAGTGTCCTCTGATGATTCTGCTGATGAATCAGACATAACTGACCAGCCAGAGGCTCCTTTCTCCAATTTTGAAGATTCTGATGCTGAAGAATCCATTCCAGCTGCTTCCCTCCAGAAGAATTCTCCTTTGGGGAAACCTTGCATGCCATGCGAGAACAGTTCCAATGGCAGCAACAGGATTTTTCAGACTCCAGGAAAAGACTTAGGACCTTTTGCACCTACCACAGCACAGGCCCTTAGCTATCCCTCCTGTTCTCTCTGTGGTGGATGATGCTTTCAATGATGCCTGCTCAGCTCCAGATTCTTTACCCCAGCCCCTGCCAAACCAGACAGATTTTACAGGGTGCCAGATACTCATCACCACCTCTACAAGGCCCCTCTTGCCGACCCAAACTATATCCCAGGGTCCCAAGGCAGTAGCGACTATAGCTAAAAACCCTGTTCCTTCTGAAAGGGAAGCAAGGTCATTAGACAGATGGGGTAAAAGTTTACACTTCAGCCACTCTTTCAGCTAGAGCTTTAAATTGTCAGTTTCACATGATACAATACCAAGAGTTTATGCTTGACCAGTTAACTAAAAAGCTAACCACTGATGAATCTCTTGATAAGAATTATGTATTAGAAATGGTAAATAACATACAGCAGGTTAGTAACCATTCTTTAAAATGTGGCTATGATGCACTGGAGGCTTCATTTAGATCAGCCATGACTGGCACAGTAATTAGAAGGCATGCATGGCTAAAGGAGCAAGCTTTACCGGATCATGTTAAATCTAAATTGCTTGATGCTCCTATGGATAAATCAAGTTTGTTTGGTACACCTGCCCAGCAGGTTATGAAGAAAATGGAAGAAAAGGCAAAATCAGTCCAGACAGTTAAAGAATTCTTGCAGGTTCAACCCCCAAGGTTTAGCAGGAACTGGCCTGCCAAAAATTGGTCCTTTCCTGACTCCATAAGACCTCAAAGGGGCAGGAATAGACGTTCCAGAGGCAGAAACCAATCCAGAGGAGGTGCCTACAGAGGACGACAGTGGCAAGGTAACAACAGAGGCACAGAATCAACACCTGCCTCTACATCAACACAGCCACAGTGACTTAAACCTAAACCCGCCAACCAGGGAACAAATAGCAGCTCCTCTAGGCGGAAAGCTAACCTTATTTTCAAAAAACTGGCACCACATAACAAAGGACAAGTGGATTTTACGAACCATAGATCAAGGTTACCGGTTCCACTTCCACACTTTACCAGTCAAAAGAGGAATGCCAAACCTACCTCCAAATCAAAAACAGAGGCTCTACAACAGATAATGGAATTAGCAAACATGGGAGCTGTGAGAAAAGTGCCAACAGCAGAGCAAGGAAAGGGGTTCTACTCCAGACTATTCCTAGTTCCAAGAAAGGAAAAAGTTGGAGACCAATTCTAGACCTGTCTACCCTAAATACTTACATCATTGTCCCAAAATTCAAGATGCTGACCCTACAGCAACTTCTTCCCATGCTGGGCAAGGAGTGTTGGCTGGTAACTCTAGATCTCAAGGAGGCATACCTGCACGTCCCCATTCGACCTATCTGCAGAAGATACCTCAGATTTCTTGCAGGATCAGAGCACTATCAATTTTCAGCATTGCCCTTTGGCTTATCTACTGCCCAGAGTATTCACAAAATGCCTGGCATCAGTAATCACCATTGCAGACTACAGGGAATTCAAATTTATCCATACCTGGACGACTGTCTGATACAAGGGGACAACAAAAGCAAGCTGACAACAGATTTACAAAGGGTCATTTACTTGCTTCAAGCACTGGGATACACAGTCAATTTACAAAAGTCAAGGCTGATACCATCCCAGACAAGGACTTTCCTGGGAGCGGAATTGGACACAGTAAGGCAAATGGCATTCCTAACTACAGAAAAACAAAAAGAACTCCCTCTTTACTTCTTGGCACTAACAAATCTGAACAAGTTAACAGCAAGAAAGGTACTGCAGGCCTTGGGTTTCATGACATCATGCATAATCTTGGTTCCATTTGCCAGACTACATATGAGAAAGCTTCAGTGGTACCTAAAGAATTTATGGTCCCAACACAGACACAGCCTAGAAATGGAAATTCCACTAATACCATGCTTAAAACAGGAGTTCCTATGGTGGGCTCACGCATGCCAGTCAAACCCAGGCCTGCCCTTTCGCAAAGGTCAAGCAAGCCAGACCATCACAACAGATGCTTCAGACCTGGGATGGGGGGCACATATGCTGGACAAATGCGTGCAAGGATTGTGGACACAGGACCAACTTCACCTGCACATCAACCTAAAAGAAATGCTGGCAGTAAAACTGGCAATCCAAAAGTTCAGACCATTTCTCAAGGAAGGCCAGTTGATGATAAGGACAGACAACACCACAGTCATGTGGTACATCAACAAACAAGGAGGCACTCATTCCTACCCACTATGCAGAATGACTTTGGAGCTGTGGACCCTGGCACTCAGCTACAACATCCAGTTACAGGCAATATTTGTACCAGGAAAAGAAAACTCTCTAGCAGATATGTTAAGCAGGACTACATCGGATGTCCACGAATGGCAGCTGCACCGGACATCTTCAAGACCATCTCAAGAAATGGGGAATGCCTCAGATAGATCTATTCGCATCACCTCTCAATCACCAGCTCAAAAATTCTGCACAAGGACATTCCACCCACTAGCATGGAAAGTGGACTCGCTGTCCTTCAGCTGGAAAGGACTAACAGCATATGCATTCCCACCTCTTCCCTTGATACACAAAGTATTACTAAAAATCAAGGAGGAACGTCCAAGGATAATCCTGATAGCTCCAAACTGGCCAAGACAACATTGGTACCCACTGCTGAGGAGCAGGTCTCGAACAATATGTGGCCAATACCCTGATGCCTTTGATGCTAACTCAGAACAACTACAGCACCATGCATCCAAACCTAAAAACGTTGCAACTGACTGCATGGAACATCACATAGCAGCTGCTAATCCACAGCTTTCACAAAGAGTTAAAGACATTATTCTTGAAGCACGCAGACCTTCAACAAGAAGAAACTATGCTGGGAAATGGAAAAGGTTTGTCATTTGGAGCTCAGAAAGAGGTAAAGATGTATCAAACATAGATATGCCCAACATTCTGGAGTATCTGGCGAACTACTTCATTCAGGCCTGTCCTATTCCTCCATCAAGATTCATGCATCAGCTATTTCAGCAGAATACAGCTTTGACCCACCTGGATTTCACACCCTTTGCTCAGGCAGTTCCTCAGAGGAATCAAGAATGTAAAACCTCCAAGGAAACCACCATTACCAGCCTGGGACTTGAACTTTGTGCTAGAAAAATTTACTCTATCACCTTTTGAACCAGCAGCAACAGCAGACCTGCAACACCTGTCATGGAAAACTGCTTTCCTACTGGCAATTACTTCAGCAAGGAGGGTTTCAGAACTACAGGCCTTAATGGCAGTGCAACCCTTTCTAATCTTCCACCAAGATAGAGTGTCCATGAGGACTAATCCTACATTTATGCCTAAGGTGGTATCCAGAGTGTCCTTAAACCAGGCAATCCACCTACCTACCTTCTTTCCCAACCCACAAAACAGAGGGAAAGAATACTGCATACCTTGGATGTACATAGACAGCTACGCTACTACTTGGACAGAACAAAAATAGCAGAAAGACTGACCAACTTTTCGTAGCCTATGCAACAGGAAGGGAAGGAAAAGCTATTTCCAAACAGACAATCTCCAAATGGATAGGAAATTGCATACGATTCTGTTACTCCTTCCATGGAAAGCAAATTCCACAGAACATAAGACCTCATTCTACAAGGGCAACAGCCACTACCACAGCCTTCTTACGAGGAGTGGCTACCAAAGACATTATTGAGGCGGCTACTTGGACCTCCGTGCATACATTTGCCAAGCATTATAATTTACCTCTATATTCCAGATCCCGAGCAGGGTTTGCCACTGCTGTACTGCAAGGGATCCTAAACACACCATAATCTACCTTTATCCTCCTCCCTAGTTGGCTATGGTATTCTACCCAGTTGTTATGACTGCAGATGCATCCATGAAGGACATAGTACAGTTTTGTACCTACCATAAATGTAGATGTCCAATTGGATAGCATCTGCAGTCAGGATTACCTCCCTCCTTCCCTCTGTGGTACTCCTAGGTGTTTACCCTTCTAATAGCTAGCTAGTGGGGACTTCTTTCATGGTGTATTTGTTTGTATTTATGTACATACATGCTTATTTTTGTGTTTACCTCTATCTTTTGGAAACATTGGCATCTATCCAAAATTTTTAGCCTTCTAGAGGGCTTCTGGCATCTGGGGCAAGAAACACTGAAGAAAATGGCGTCGGCTGATGCTTATATACCCGAAGGCCAACAGAGATGACGTCGGGTGAAGTGCGACATCAGCCGAAGCCGGACCCGGACTTTGGAATCCGGCCGACTGAAGGGCTGCCTGACGACAGGACAACCCAGTTGTTATGACTGCAGATGCTATCCAATTCGGACATCTACATTTATGGTAGGTACAAAACTGTACTTTGTGTACCTACCATAAATGTAGATGTTCGAGTGTATTCACTGTTGCAGTCCAGGTTACCCACCCACCATCCCCCTTTTCATTGCTGGGACTTTTCTATACGTTTCAACTCTATACAACCTATGTGGTGTATTTGCTTGTAAATGAAGGAAATGTTTATAGTAATATATGCATGTATTTTGGCATATTTTTATCTTTCCAGTATTCCTATCTGGGGACACCTGACATCTGGGGCAAGAAAAAGTGAAGAAAATGGCATCGGTTGCAACTTTTATACCCCTGGCGCACTGACGTCAGGGGGGATGCGACAGCAACCGACGCCGGACCAAGACGTTGGAACTCAGGCCGACTGTGGGTTGCCTGCCAGCAGGATAACCCAAGTGTAATGGCTGCAACAGTGAATACACTTGAACATCTACATTTATGGTAGGTACACAACTGTAATTTCTCTGGTGGGTAGCCCAGTGCTTTCAGAATCCAGGTGTCCCATTCTGCCTTCACCTCCTCTTCAGTCTTTTAAAACAAGTGCTTCAGACAGGGCTTGAGGAGTGGTATCAGAAGGAAGTGAAAGTGCAAGGTGTGTGGAACAAAATCACACAAGTATCACCAATGCTGGCTGTAATAAATTCTTTGAAAGACAAATCATATCTGGTCTCCAGGGTCTTTTTAACATTTTTGCAGACAACACCACAGTGATACAGTACATAAACAAATTAGCTACTGGGTCTTACCCCATTTGCTGACTTGCTATGATAGCTTGCAAGGTAGCAATTTGGCTTATTTTGGCTCTTCAGACCTCGCCTATTCTGTCAGGTTAAAACATTGTAGCAGACAAGCTAAAACCCTCACAAATGAAAACTTCACCATGGGCTCTTCCAAAAATTGATCCAGCTGTGGAGAACATCTCTAATAGATCTGTTTGCCTTCTCTCAGAACAGACCATCTGAAGTAGGTTACTTCATTTGGACTTCAACCTGTGGGATACCGGATCTGTACCAGATTCGAGCCGGCAATTTCACTAGTATCTGCTCCGAGCTCCAAGCTCCTCCCCTTACCCATAATACACCTCCACTACCTTCCAACCCCCAGATCTCGTTTGCCGTGGCTTATTGAAGCATTGTGATCTCCTGAGCTCTGACTAATGAGTGGGTTTTTCCTGCTTTTAGCAGCTTTGTTCTCTGATATATTAGCATAAGTGTTTGTGTAGGTTCCCTCTTCTCTTCCCCTCACTGGTGCCTCGTGAATTTGAACCTTGTTGTAGTTTAGCGTTAGTGTGCTTTGCTTTCTCACCCCCCCCCTCCCAGTGTGTTCTGTGTGACTTGAGTGTGTGGTGAGTGGTTTGAGTGGGAAAACTGGTCATTTTTTCCTCCTTTTTTCCATTCTCTTGTTTGAGTGGCTGGATATAGAAGCATGGCTGATAAGCCTGTGTTCAAAAGGTGCACTGAGTGTGGCCATAAATTGTCTCCTGCAGATGGCCACACTCTTTGTGTAATGTGCTTGGGCATTGCTCATCAAAATACTGGCTGCTCTATATGCGTGTGTTTTAACCCACGTGCTATCAAAGACAGGAAGGCTAAGTTGGCCCTGAAAGGCCTTCTTCCCACTTCTGAGGTGGTTGCCTCGTCCTCTGTTGCTGTGGCCACCTCTCCTCCTTCTATTGCCCTTGCTTCTCCTCCCTCCCAGGCTGGGACTCAACCTCCCATTTCAAAGCCTGTGGAAGTGGAGCGGAAAAGGGGCAGTGAGAAGGAGAGAGAGCCAAAATCACCCAGACCTGACAAACGTAAGAGGTCTCCGGACCTTTCTTCTCCCGCCAAAAGTCAGCCTAGGATCCATGACTCCCCTCGGCTCCGATCTCCGAGAATTTTCCGGAGCCAGAGGAGACACGTTCTCCGTCTAGGGCCTCGGTTCCTCGACCCGCAAAGTCGGAGTCAGTGGCCTTGTCAAGGTCCCCTCGGAGCTTATCTGAAGTTGAAATGGATAAAATGATGAGATTCATTCATACTCAGATCCAGATGGGGGTCTTTCCAGCCCCCTCTCCCTCTGGAGGGGGGAGCTCACTTCCTTTTTTTACACAGATTTCTCCTTCTCCGATCCGTCCACTGGGTTCAGAGTACACGGATCCGAGGATGGCCTTAGTCAGGGGGTCGGCACCGACAATACTCGCTTCCTCAACACCGACAGCTGCCTGGAGCGTGTCGGATCTGACCAGTTCGGATCCGAGCGACTCTCTGAGCTGGAGCTTGGGTGTCTGATCCGAGGGAGCAGAACTTCTTTCATCAGCTCCGGCTTTGTCTGGCCAAGTTCCCTCCTTCGGGGCTCTGTCCACTTCAGGCCCGGCTCCAATTCTCATGTCAGATCCGGTTTCTGGTTGTCGGTTTTGTGCTATGTTTAACCAACGCACTATTAAGCGTCGGTATAATTTTGCTTTAACGTATTTTGGTAGCTGGTTTAATTATCCTAAAATGTCGTCGGATAGCCATCCGACTACCGGAGTTTAAAAAAACGCAAAGAAAAGGATAGAGAAAAACAACTGAGGCCCAAAACCAACGAAGCTTCTCCTAAGCCAGTCGCCGGTTCTCAGTGAGGCGCTTTCGCGGCCCCTGGCACCTGCTACTTTAGAGTTGCAGGCCGCTACTGACTCCCACGTGGAGTCGGCCATGCCGCTGGATACTCAAAGTATTGGAGCCTTGGACGCTAATCCCTGAGAATGGGTCTGGAGCCGCTGAGCAGGTCCTGGCTTCTGAGGGTGTATTCAGACCACATCTTTACATTAAAACGATTTCAACTTCAAAGACTAAAGCAGCTTCTAAAGCAGAGAAACAAACTCATGAGCCACGTGTACAGGCCTCTATGCCCCAAAAACAGATGATCAAGATGGCCGAAGACCTGATTACCTTGATCAGGGGTTCCCATCCCCCTCCTGATAAGAGGCCTAGGCAAGACAGTGACTAGAAATCTTCAGATCAGGTTTCTATTTCTTCTGATTCCTCTTCTGGTCAGGGATATTCTTTACCCCCCTATGAGGATTCTGATGCTGAAGAATCTATACCTTCAGCATCCCCTCCTGAGGATTATTCCTTTGGGGAAACCTTGCATACCATGAGGGAGTATTTTCACTGGGAAAGCCAAGATTTTTCAGAATCTAAAAAGAGGCTCAGGGATTTTCTTTTACTACCACAGCACAGGCCTCTAGCCATTCCCCCTTGTGTTAGACATTGTAGATGTGTTTTCGGAGTCTAGTTTGACCCCTGACTCCTTAACCTCCAGCTCCTGTTTAGCCTGACAGATATTACAGGGTTCTTGACTCTCACAAATTTCTTTTTAAAAACCCTGCTGCTGACCCAGAAACTATTTCACAGGGTCCCAAGGGAATTAAGGCCTCTACAGCAAAAAACTCAACCCCTTCTGACCGAGATTCAAGGGCACTGGATAGATGGGGAAAAAGGGTTTACACATCTGCAACTTTGGCTATAAGGGCCTTAAACTGTCAGTTTCATATGCTCAAGTATCAGCAACATCTCATGGGATTGCTTAAACAGATGATGTTAAATTCAGAATGTGCTGAAAACAAGGAAATGCAGGATTTATTACATGCAGCTGAACAAGTTGGAAAGCATACTCTGCAATGTGGTTTTGATTCTTTGGAGGCCTCCTGCAGGGCAGCAGTTACGGGTTCTGTAATTAAGAGGCATGCTTGGTTAAAGGAACAAAATCTGCTTGATCATGTTAAAGTTAAGTTACTAGATGCACCGTTACAGCATGATACTTTGTTTGGTGCTAAGGCAGAAGAGGTGTTAAAGAAAATGGAAGACAAAGCTAAATCTATGCAGACTGTTAAAGATTTTTTACAAGTACAGCCACCTAGGATTAGTAGACACTGGCATACAAAAAATTGGTCATTTCCTGTGTCAGACCTCAAAGGGGCAGATCCCAGACGCAGGGATCTTATAGGTCAAAACAGTGGAGTGCTTCTATCTCCAAAGCTGGAGAAGATAAAGCACAAACATACAGAAAGCAGTCCCAATGACTTTCCCCTGCCTGCACCAAGCACTTATCTTCTGGCAGCACCCTTAGGGGGAAAATTAGCACTTTTTCCTCAAAATTGGCATATTATAACCCAGGACAAGTGGGTTCTAAATATAGTATCACAAGGCTACAAATTCCATTTCCATACTCTGCCAAAGGCAAACAGTTGGCCAACTCTGCCAAAAAATCAATGGGCAGAGGCACAAAAACAAGTTTCATCCCTCACGGACATGGGGGCCATTCAGCAAGTACCAGAGCAAAAGCGGGGACAACGATTTTACTTGACTGTTCTTGGTACCCAGAAAGGACAAGGCCTGGAGGCCGAGACTGGACCTATCTATTCTGAACACATTCCTGGATATTCCAAAATTCAAAATGTTGACTTTGCAGCAGCTTCTGCCCATGCTTTGCAAGAATGCTTGGCTTGTGACTTTTGACCTAAGAGAGGCATACCTGCATGTTCCAATCAGACAGTCGTGCAGAAGACACCTCAGATTCAAGGCTGGTTCAATGCATTACCAATTCTCTGCACTGCCCTTTGGCTTATCTACTGCACCCAGGGTCTTTACAAAGTGCCTGGCACCAGTAATTGCATTCTGCAGACAAAGAGGAATGCAAATATATCCTTACCTGGACGACTGTCTAATTCAAGCAGAGAACAAGGACATTCTTCTTCAACATCTGGTGTTTGTGAAAAGACTTCTAACATGCCTAGGGTACACAGTCAATGAAAAGAAATCAAAACTAGTACCCTCTCAAGAGATAACATTCCTGGGTGCAAGCTTGAATACAACTGCCCAGATGGTTTATCTCACGCCAGACAAATAAAGGCAACTGACTACCTATTTCACAATGTTGGCAACAAAGGCCCAATTATCTGCAAGAAAAATTCTGCAGGCTTTGGGCTTCATGGCATCCTGCATCCTACAAATTCCATAAGCAAGACTGCATATGAGGAAACTTCATTGGTACCTAAAAAGTGTTTGGACTCAACATTGCCACAGCCTGGAAACAAGGATTACTCTCATTCCTTGCCTGCAACAGGAGTTTCGATGGTGGGCAAAGACTTGTCACCAGAACAAGGGACAGCCATTCACATTACTCTCAGCTAGGCAGACACTAACAACGGATGCATCAGAGCTATGCCTGGGGGGCCCACATTGCAGGAAGATGCAGTCAGGGCACATGGACC
This sequence comes from Protopterus annectens, assembly GCF_019279795.1. Taxonomy (NCBI): domain Eukaryota; kingdom Metazoa; phylum Chordata; order Ceratodontiformes; family Protopteridae; genus Protopterus; species Protopterus annectens. The sequence continues at coordinate 1,871,849,398 of NC_056725.1, read as the reverse complement.
TCAAACCAAATGCATCTACATATCAATCTAAAAGAGATGCTAGCTGTTCAAAATGCCCTGACAGCCTTCAAGGACCTACTTCATCCGAGACAGTTACTGTTAAAGACAGACAACACCACAGTCATGTGGTATATAAACAAGCATGGGGGCACACATTCTTACTCCCTTTGCAGACTAGCCATGACATTGTGGGACACAGCTTTGACTTAGCAAGTACATTTGCAGGCACAATTCCTGCCAGGAAAGGAAAATACTCTGGCAGACGAACTAAGCAGAAACCTCATGGATCCCCACGAGTGGCAGCTAGATCCACAAGTCTTCAGCATGATAACAAGGAAATGGGGATGCCCGGACATAGATCTATTTGCCTTCCCTCACAACTACCAACTAAAAAGATTCTGCACAAGGACTTATCACAGACAAGCATGGAAAGTGGACGCCCTATCTTTCAGCTGGAAAAACCTATCAGTATATACCTTTCCTCCACTGCCTCTCTTCTCCAAGGTACTCCTAAAGGTCAGACAGGAGAAACCAAAGATGATACTGATTGCCCCAGACTGGCCCTGCCAGTATTGGTATCCAATTGTAAGGAACTTGTCTCTATGCCCAGCTTGGACCTTACCTCAATTGCCTCGTCTACTGTCCCAGCAAAACAATCTGATCCTGCACAGCCAACTCAGGACATTAAACCTGGCAGCATGGTGGATAATGTAGTCATACAAAAAACATCTCTCAGTAAAGCTGTGATGGATATCATTCTGGAAGCCAGTAGGCCTAGAACTAGAAAGTCTTATGCTGGAAAATGGAAGAGATTCTGTGCTTGGAACCAGGCACAAGGAACTGATACAACTGTACCAAATATTCCTCAGATTTTGCAATACTTAACTGAGATGCTGGACAAAGGCCTATCTTTTTCATCAATTAAAATTCATGCCTCTGCCATTTCGGCTCATTACAATACAGAGCCACCAATTGTTTCTCATCCTTTATTAAAGCAGTACCTCAGAGGAACCAAAAATGTAAGGCCTCCAAGGAGATCGCCAATACCTGCATGGGACCTCAACTATGTCTTGGAAAGGCTCACCCTGCCTCCTTTGAGCCAGCTGCTACTGTTGATTTAAAGTTTTTTATCTTGGAAAACAGCTCTGCTCCTAGCAATTACTTCTGCAAGATGAGTTTCAGAGCTACAGGTGCTCATGGCTTTGGAACCTTTTATCATTTTTTTACCAGACAGGGTCTCCCTGAGAACAAATCCAACATTTATGCCTAAAGTGCTGTCCAGTGTGGCTCTTAACCAAACTATTCATCTGCCAACTTTTTTATCCAAATCCACAGAACAAGGGGGAGAGAATTCTGCACTCCTTGGACATACACAGCTTAGATTCTACTTGGACAGAACCAAAGCTTTCAGGAAGACAGAGCAATTACTAGTGGCATATGCTGCAGGATCACAAGGAAAGGCTATCTCAAAGCTGACTATTTCTAAGTGGATAGGCCACTGCATTCGTTTATGCTATTTACATCATGGCAAGCCAGTGCCTAAGGGCATTAGGCCACATTCCACCAGAGCTGAAGCCACTTCAGCAGCCTTTCTCAGGGGAGTACAAACCAGAGACATTTTAGAGGCGGCTACTTGGAGTTCATTACACACCTTTACAAAGCATTATAGTCTGCCACTCTACTCTAAATCCAGGGCAGGCTTTGCCACTGCAGATGTTCATCGTGTTTCACTGTTGCAGTCATGACTGTAGGGTTCTCCCCTGCCGGGAGGCAGTCCTCGGTCGGCTAGAATCCCAAAGTCTGGGTCCGGCGTCGGCTGTTCAACCATGCTGCCTGACATCAGAGCGCCAGGAGTACAAAGCTGACAGCCGACGCCATCTTCTCCAGTCTTTCTTGCCGTGCGGTGATAGCAGTTCGCAAGTGCCAGTCAACTGACTCCTGACAATTTTTTCTGATAAACTTCAGTCCGAAGACTTTCTTCTCCACTACAAAGCTAAGTACCCCATTGGGGAAACTTTTTCTTGCTCCAGTCCGATGTCAGAAAAAGTTAATAATTGTATTTCATGTGGGAAGCAAATACCTCATAAGGATTTTCATTCTTACTGTATTCCTTGCTTAGGCCCTGACCACGACGTAGCTAGTTGTCGGTTATGTGCTAGATTCAATCAACGTACAATTAAACAAAGGTACGATTTTGCTTTTCATTACTTTGGTAGGTACTTTAACTACAAAATGTCGTCGGATACGGTTTCGGCTACCGGAGTTCACAAACGTCGCAAGGGTAAAGACAGGCCTCTGAGGTCCAAATCTGACGATATCGCACAAGCGGAGCCAGCTTCAGTTTCGGCCATCGTCAGTGAGGTGCTTTTGCAGCCCCTGTCGTCGGCCATTTCAGAACCGATGGCCGAAACGGACTCTCACGAGGAGCCAACTAGGCCTTTGAATATTTCTATTGCAGGACCTTCGGACAATGCTCCTTCGGATGGGTCTGGAGCCGCTGTGCAGGTACCGGCTTCCGAAGGGGTTTTCAGGCCTACTCAGCTTCTAATAAAGGCAAAGACAAAGGCAAAGACTCCTTCTAAATCAAAGACTGAAACACAGGCCTCTTCTGAACCGGCTCCCAAGTCACAGAAGCAGTTACTCAAGATGGCGGAGGATTTACTTACTATGATTAGGGGTTCACATCCCCCTCCAGATAGAAGGCCAAGGCAGGAAGTTTTTTATGATTCCTCTGATCAGGCTTCTGTTTCTTCAGTTTCTTCTTCTGACCAGGATTATTCTTTCCCTCCTTATGAGGATTCTGATGCTGAGGAATTCATTCCTTCAACTTCTCCCCCTGAGGATTTCTCTTTTGGGGAAACTTTGCATGAAATGAGGGAACATTTCCACTGGGAAGGACAGGAGTATTCGGAATCTAAGAAAAGACTAAGGGATTTTCTTCTTCTCCCCCAACATTAGACCCCTGGCTATTCCTCCTGTTTTGGATATTGTGGATGATGCTTTTTCGGAGGCTAACTTAACCCCTGACTCTTTTCCTCCTGCTCCTGTTAAGCCTGATAGATATTACAGGGTTCCTGATACCCACCAGTTTTTATACAAGAACCCTTCTGCTGACCCTGAAACCATTTCTCAGGGTCCTAAGGGAGTTAAGGCCGCTTCTGCCAAAAACCCCATTCCCACTGAAAAGGATTCTAGATCTTTAAAAAGATGGGGCAAAAAAGTGTACACTTCTGCTACTTTATCCATTAGGGCTTTAAACTGTCAGTTTCATATGCTGAAATACCAGCAATTTCTCTTGTCTGTTTTAAAACAAAAGCTTACTTCCATTTCTGCCTGTGCAGATGATAAGGAATTACATGATTTATTGCATGCCACCGAACAAGTTAGGAAGCATGGTTTTCACTGTGGATTTGATGCCTTGGAGGCTTCTTGTGGGGCTGCTGCCTCCTGCACAGTTATTAGAAGGCATGCATGGCTAGAGGAACAAAATTTGCCAGAACAAGTAAAAGCTAAATTATTGGATGCTCCTGTTCAGCATAATGTTTTGTTTGGATCAAAAGCTGAAGAGGTGATTAAAAAGATGGAGGACAAGGCGGAATCCATGCAAACAGTTAAAGATTTCTTACAAGTACAGCCACCCAGATTTAGCAGGTATTGGCCTTCTAAAAATTGGTCCTTTCCCACTTCAGACAGACCTCGGAGGGGTAGATATAGACGCTCCCGAGGAAGGCCTCAAACACAAGCTTCTTATAGACCAAGACAGTGGACTGCTTGCTTCCACCCCTAGGGGAGGAGAAGACAGGTCACAAACTCATAGGAAACAGACTCAATGACTCCCTCTGTTGGGCTGCAGGAACTTCTTGCCTGGAAGCCCCTCTCGGAGGAAAACTGTCTCTTTTTTATCAAAATTGGACTCGTATAACCCAAGACAAGTGGGTTCTGGATGTGGTTTCAAGAAGTTACAAATTCCATTTTCATACCCTGTCAAGGCCAAGCGGATGGCCAGACCTTCCAAAACATCAATGGACAGAGGCCTTAAACCAGGTGGAAGCTCTTTTGGCTATGAAAGCCATAGAACTAGTTCCACTTTCAGAGATGGGACAAGGTTTTTACTCAAGGCTCTTTCTAGTACCCAGGAAGCAAAACTCATGGAGACCCATTCTGGATCTGTCAGTCTTGAACACCTTTCTAGAGATTCCAAAATTCAAGATGCTTACTCTACAGCAGCTACTTCCAATGCTGTCCAAAAATGCATGGATGGTAACTTTGGATTTAAAGGAGGCATATTTACACATTCCCATCAGGCAGGAACGCAGGAAATAACCTCAGGTTCAAGGCCGGATCGAGGCACTTTCAATTCTCTGCGCTGCCCTTTGGATTGTCTACTGCACCCAGGGTCTTCACCAAATGCCTGGCTCCAGTAGTAGCTTACTGCAGACTCAAGGGAATTCAAATTTACCCTTATCTGGACGATTGTCTAATTCAGGCAGACAGCAAGGATGTCTTACTCCAGCATCTAGAATTTGTACAGAACCTCCTCAAGTTCCTGGGATTCTCTGTAAACATAAAAAAGTCAAATTTGACACACACACAACAGATAACTTTTCTGGGTGCTCTTCTAAACACCACAACCCAGATGGCATTTCTGACATCCGAAAAACAATTACAGCTGGCTTCAACTTTCAAAACCTTGACAACTTTAACTCCGCTATCTGCAAGGAGATTCCTGCAGGCTTTGGGTTACATGGCCTCCTGCATCCTTCTCGTACCATATGCAAGACTACACATGAGGAAAATACAGTGGTACCTAAAAAGTGTATGGTCTCAGCATTGCCACAGTTTAGACATACTGATCTCCGTCTTGCCTTGTCTTCAAAAGGAATTCTTTGGTGATCCAGGGCATGTATTCTAAACAAAGGGAAACCCTTCTGTCTGCCTCCTGCCACTCAGATTCTAACCACAGACGCCTTGGATTATGCTTGGGGAGCCCATTTTCAGGGCAACTGTCTGCAGGGCCTTTGGACAAAGGATCAGAAGCACCTGCATATCAATTTAAAGGAAATGTTAGCCGTTCAGAAAGCTCTAATGGCCTTCAGGAATCTTCTACAACCAGGACAACTACTGATACGGACGGACAACACCACTGTTATGTGGTACATAAACAAGTAGGGGGGAAGCCAATCATACCCTCTCTGCAGACTAGCCTTGGCTCTGTGGAACACAGCCTTGAGCTACCAAGTGCACCTACAGGCTCAATACCTACCAGGAAAATTAAACACACTGGCAGATGACCTAAGCAGAAATCTCATGGACCCATACGAGTGGAAACTGGAACCAAAGCTATTCAACATGTTGAGAAACAAATGGGGGAGCCCAGATATAGACCTGTTTGCCCCCCCCCCCCCCCCCCCCCGAGCTACCATTTGGAAAAATTCTGCACAAGGACTCCCCACAAACAAGCTTAGAAAGTGGATGCCCTGTCCTTCACCTGGAAAAACCTATCAGTTTATGCCTTTCTCCTTCTTCCTCTCCTCTCCAAGGTACTACTAAAGATCAAACAGAACAAACCAAGGACAATATTGATTGCACCAGACTGGCCACGCCATCACTGGTAGCCCCTTTTGTGCAGTGTGTCACTGCTGGCACCATGGCACCTGCCTCACACCCCTGTCCTGCTGTCCAAGCAGGAGGGCCAGATTCTGCACCCACAGCTTCAAACCCTGAACCTGGCAGCCTGGTAATTACCTAATCTCTCTGTTACCATCACTATATAAGCAAGTGTTGGATGTCATTCTGGAGGCAAGGAGGCCTAGTACTAAATAATCCTATGCTGAAAAATGGAAAAGATTCTGTTCCTGGAACCAAGCTTAGGGGATGGTCACAGCTGCGCCAAATTTACCTCAGATTCTTCAATACTTAACTGAGATGCTGCTCAAGGGCCTTTCCTTTTCCTCCATCAAAATTCATGCCTCAGCCATTTCAGCTCATTACAACACAAAACCACCCCTCTTCTCTCATCCACTGCTGAAGCAGTTCCTCAGAGGGGCCAAGAACTTAAGACCACCTAGGAGAGCCCCTACTCCAGCCTGGGACCTTAACTTTGTATTGAAAAAACTCACTGTACCTCCTTTTGAGCCAGCTGCAAATGCAGAGTTGAAATTCCTTTCTTGGAAAACAGCCTTCCTTTTAACCATTACTTCAGCAAGAAGGGTGTCTGAATTACAGGCCGTCATGGCAGTGGAGCTTTTCATCATTATTCATGCGGATAGGGTGTCCCTCAAGACCAATCCCTCCTTCATGCCCAAGGTGGTATCCAGTGTGGCCCTTAATCAGTACATTCATTTGCCAACCTTTCCTAATCCACAGAACAAAAGGGAGTGAATACTGCACTCCTTAGATGTGCACAGACAACTTTAATTTTACTTGGACAGGACTAAACCTCTCAGGAAATCTGAACAACTGCTGGTTGCATTTGCTGCAGGGGTAGACGGGAAGGCCATTTCAAAGCAAAGTATTTCTAAATGGATAGGCCATTGCATTCATTTCTGCTATAAGCACCATGGAAATCTACCTCACAGGGGATTAGACCACATTCAACCAGGGCTGCATCTACCTCTACAGCCTTTCTCAGAGGTGTCCCTACCAGGGACATCCTAGAAGCTGCTACATGGAGTTCTGTACATACCTTCACCAAGCATTACCATTTGCCAATTTTCTCTAAATCTAGAGCTGGATTTGCCACTGCAGTCTTGCAGGGCCTTATAGCTGGTCCCAATGCTATCTAATTTCCTCCTCCCATCCTTAGCTTTGGGAATCTACCCAAATGTTATGACTGCAACAGTGAAACATGAAGAACATTGTACAGTTGTCTACACTTACCATAAATGTAGATGTTCAAGTGTATTCACTGTTGCAGTCGTAGTTGCCCTCCCTCCAACCCCCTGACTTCTATTGGCTATACCTCTATTCTTGCTTACTACGTTTAAAGCTTTTTGGTGTATTTGCTTTTTTGTTGGAGGCGTAACCTTATATATATATATATATATATATATATATATATATATATATATATATATATATATATATATATACATGTAATTGCTTCCCATTATGGGGACACCTGACATCTGGGGCAAGAAAAACCTTTATACCCCTGACCACCTGACGTCATGGAAGATGAGACAGCAAGTGACGGAGGACCCATGACTTTGTTAATCAGGCCGACTGAGGGCTACTGCAAGCAGATGACCCAAATGTGATGGCTGCAACAGTGAATACACTCTAACATCTACATTTATGATGTTCTTCGTGTTTCATTGTTGCAGTCATTACATTTGGGTAATCCTGCTGGCAGGTTGCCCTCAGTCGGCCTGAGTTCCAAGGTCCTGGGTCCTGCGTCAGCTGCTGTCACCCCTTCCCTGATGTCAGGTCACCAGGGGTATAAAAGATGCGGCCGACACCATTTTCTTTATTCTTTCTTGCCGCGCGGTGCCCGAAGCTGAAGCAGTTCGCAAGTGCCGGTCAGCCGACTCCCGAGATTTTCATGTTCGAGTTTCAGATCCGAAGTCTTCAATAAAGCTAAGTACCCCATTGGAGAAACTTTTTTCTTGCTCCAGACCGATGTCAGAAAAAGTTAATAATTGTATTTCTTGTGGAAAGCAAATACCTCATAAGGACTTTCATTCTTACTGTATTCCTTTCCTAGGCCCTGATCACAACGTTGCTGGTTGTCGGTTTTGTGCTAGATTTAACCAAAGCACTATTAAGCATCGGTATGATTTTGCTTTAAACTATTTTGGACGCTGGTTTAATTATCCAGAAATGTCGTTGGATAGCCATCCGACAACTGGAGTTCACAAAAAACGCAAAGAAAAGGAGAGAGATAGACAACCGAGGCCCAAAACCGACGACAAAGCTTCTCCTAAGCAAGATGCCGGTTCGCCGGTTCTCAGTGAGGTGCTTTCACAGCCCCTGACGTCCGCTACTTTAGAGTCGCATGCCGCTACCAACTCCCATGTGGAGTCGGCCATGCCACTGGAAACTCAAGGTATTGGAGCCTCGGATACTATTCCTTCAGATGGGTCCGGAGCCGCTGAGCAGGCACCGGCTTCTGAGGGTGTATTCAGACCTAAACATCTTTGTATTAAACCAACCTCAGCTTCAAAGGCAAAGACTAAAGCACCTTCTAAAGCAAAGAAACAAACTCAAGAGCCATGTGGACAGGCCTCTATGCTCAAAAAACAGATGCTCAAAATGGCCGAAGACTTAATTACCTTGATCAGGGGTTCCCATTGCCCCTCCTGATAAGAGGCCTAGGCAAGAGACTGACTATGATTCTTCAGATCAGGTTTCTATTTCTTCTGATTCCTCTTCTGATCAGGTATATTCTCTTCCCCCCACGAGGATTCTGATGCTGAAGAATCTATACCTTCAGCTTCTCCTCCATAGGACTATTCTTTTAGGGAAACCTTGCATACCATAAGGGAGCATTTCCACTGTGGGAGCCAAGATTTTTCAGAATCTAAAAAGAGGCCCAGGGATTTCCTTTTACTACCCCAACACAGGCCACTAGCCGTCCCACCTGTGTTAGATATTGTAGATGTGTTTTCAGAGTCTAGTCTTACCCCTGACTCCTTACCTCCAGCTCCTGTTAAGTCTGATAGCTATTACAGGGTCCCTGACTCTCATAAATTCCTTTTTAAAAAACCCTGCTGCAGACCCAGAAACTATTTCACGGGGTCCCAAAGGAGTTAAGGCTACCGCTGCAAAAAACCCTACCCCCTCTAACAGAGATTCTAGGGCACTGGATAGATGGGGAAAAAAGGTTTACACATCTGCTACCTTGGCTATAAGGGCCTTAAACTCTCAGTTTCATATCCTTAAATATCAGCAACATGTCATGGCATTGCTTAAACAGAAAATGTTATTAAACTCTGAATGTGCAGAAAACAAGGAAATGCAGGATTTATTGCATGCAGCTGAACAAGTTGGAAAGCATACTTTGCAATGTGGTTTTGATTCTTTGGAGGCCTCCTGCAAGGCTGCAGTTATGGGTTCTGTAATTAGGAGGCATGCTTGGTTAAAGGAACAAAATCTGCCTGATCATGTCAGGTTAAATTATTGGATGCACCTTTATAGCATGATACTTTGGTGTTAAGACAGAGGAGGTGTTAAAGAAAATGGAGGACAAAGCTAAATCTATGCAAACTGTCAAAGATTTTTACAAGTACAACCACCTAGGTTTAGCAGACACTGGCCTACAAAGAACTGGTCCTTTCCTGTGTCTGTCAGACCTCAGAGGGGCAGATCCAGACACCCTAGAGGCAGATCCCAGGCGCAAGGTTCATACAGGTCAAAGCAATGGGGTGCTTCTACCTCCAAAGTTGGAGAAGACAAATCACAACCATACAGGAAACAGTCCCAATGACTTCCCCCTGCCAGCACCAGGCACTTATCTGCTGGCAGCACCCTTAGGGGGGGGGGGGCAAATTAGCACTTTTTTCTCAAAATTGGCACATTATAACCCAGCACAAGTGGATTCTAAATATCGTGTCACAAGGGTACAAGTTCCATTTCCATACCCTGCCAAAGGCAAATGACTGGCCAGATCTGCCAAAGAATCAATGGGCAGAGGCACAAAAACAAGTCTCATCCCTCATGGACATGGGGGCCAATCAACAAGTACCAGAGCAAGAGCAGGGACAAGGATTTTACTCAAGACTGTTCTTGGTACCCAGAAAGGACAAGACCTGGAGACCAGTACTGGACCTATCTGTTCTGAACACATTCCTGGATATACCAAAATTTAAGATGATGACTTTGCAGCAGCTTCTGCCCATGCTGGACAAGAACGCTTGGCTGGTGACTCTAGACCTAAAGGAGGCATACCTGCATGTTCCATTCAGACAATTGTGCAGAAGATACCTCAGATTCAAGGCTGGCTCAATGCATTACCAATTCTTTGCACTGCCATTTGGCTTATCTACTGCACCCAGGGTCTTTACAAAGTGCCTGGCACCAGTAATTGCATTCTGCAGACAAAGAGGAATACAAATATATCCTTACTTGGATGACTGTCTAATTCAAGCAGAGAACAAGGACATTCTTCTACAGCATCTTGCGTTTGTGAAAAGACTTCTAACATGCCTAGGGTACACAGTCAACAAAAATAAATTAAAACTAGTACCCTCTCAAGAGATAATATTCCTGGGTGCAAGCTTAAATACAACTGCCTAGATGGCTTATCTCACGCCAGACAAAGGCAACTGGCTACTTATTTCAAAATGTTGGCAACAAAGGCCCAGTTATCTGCAAGAAAAATTCTGCAGGCTTTGGGCTTCATGGCATCATGCATCCTACTAATTCCATATGCAAGACTGCATATGAGGAAACTTCAATGGTACCTAACAAGTGTTTGGACTCAACATTGCCACTGCCTGGAAACAATGATTACTCTCATTCCTTGCCTACAACAGGAGTTTCAATGGTGGGCAAAGGCTTGTCACCAAAAACAAGTGACAGCCATTCACATTACCCCCAGCCAGGCAGACACTAACAACGGACGCATCAGATTATGCCTGGGGGGCCCACATGGCAGGAAGATGCATTCAGGGCACATGGTCCTAAACCCAAATGCATCTACTTATCAATCAGGTAGCTGTTCAGAATGCCCTGACAGCCTTCAATGACCTACTTCATCTGGGACAACTGCTGATAAAGGCAGACAACACCATGGTCATGTGGTATATAAACAAGCAGGGGGGGGGGCACACATTCTTACCCCCCTTTGCAGACTAGCCACGACTTTGTGGGATACAGCATTAACTTACCAAGTACATTTGCAGGCGCAATTCCTGCCAGGAAGGAAAAATACTCTGGCAGACGAACTAAGCAGAAACCTAATGGATCCCCACGAGTGGCAGCTGGATCCACAAGTCTTCAGCATGATAACAAAGAAATAGGGATGCCCGGGCATAGATCTATTTGCCACCCCTCACAACTACCAACTAAAAAGATTCTGCACAAGGACTTATCACAGACAAGCATGGAAAGTGTACGCCCTATCTTTCAGCTGGAAAAACCTATCAGTATATGCCTTTACCCCAAGGTCTCTCCTCCCCAAGGTACTCCTAAAGGTCAGACGGGAGAAGCCAAAAATGATACTGCTTGCCCCCAGACTGGCCCCGCCAGTACTGGTTTCCAATCCTAAAGACCTTGTCTCAATGCCCAGCTTGGACCTTACCTCATCTACTGTCCCAGCAAAACAATCAGAAATTGCACAGCCAACGCAGGACTTTAAACCTGGCAGCATGGCGGATAATGTAGTCATACAAAACACATCTCAGTAAAGCTGTGATGGATGTCATTTTAGAGACCAGAAGGCCTAGTACTAGAAAATCTTATGCTGGAAAATGGAAGAGATTCTGTGCTTGGAACCAGGCACAAGGAACTGATACATCTGTGCCAAATATTCCTCAAGAGTTTGCAATACTTAACTTAGATGCTGGACAAAGGCCCATCTTTTTCATCTATTAAAATTCATCCCTCTGCCATTTCAGCTCATTACAATACAGAGCCACTAATCTTTTCTCATCCCTTATTAAAACAGTACCTCAGAGGAGCCAAAAATTTAAGGCCTCCAAGGAGATCACCAATGCCTGCATGGGACCTCAACTATGTCTTGGAAAAACTCACCCTGCCTCCTTTTGAGCCAGCTGCTACTGCTGATATAAAATTTTTATCTTGGAAAACAGCTCTGCTCCTAGCAATAACTTCTGCAAGACGAGTTTCAGAGCTACAGGCACTCATGGCTGTGGAACCTTTTATCATTTTTTATCCAGACAGGGTCTCTTTGAGGACGAATCCAACATTTATGCCTAAGGTGGTGTCCAGTGTGGCTCTTAACCAAACTATTCACCTGCCAACTTTTTATCCAAATCCACAGAACAAGGGGGAGAGAATTCTGCATTCTTTAGACGTACACAGACAGCTTAGATTCTACTTGGACAGAACCAAAGTTTTCAGAAAGACAGCAATTACTAGTGACATATGCTGCAGGATCACAAGGAAAGACTATCTCAAAGCAGACTATTTCAAAGTGGATAGGCCACTGCATTTGTTTCTGCTACTTACACCATGGCAAGCCAGTGCTTAAGGGCATTAGGCCACATTCAACCAGAGCCGCAGCCACTTCAGCAACCTTTCTCAGGGGAGTACCAACTAAGGACATTTTAGAGGCTGCTACTTGGAGTTCAGTGCACACCTTTACAAAGCACTATCATCTGCCACTCTACTCTAAATCCAGGGCAGGCTTTGCCACTGCAGTTCTGCAGGGCTTCATAGCCGCTCTTAATGCTGTTTAGCTCCAGCCTCCCATCCATAGCTTTGGGACTCTACCCAAATGTAATGACTGAAACAGTGAAACACGAAGAACATAGTACAGTTGTGTACACTTACCATAAATGTAGATGTTCCTTCCCCTTTTTTCTTCTGATGGAACCTATCTTTCCTTCTCTGATTTATACAACCTATGTGGTGTATTTCCTTGTAGAGGAAGGTAAAGTTTATATTGGTGCATGTATTATATATATATATATATATATATATATATATCTATTTATGCCAGCAGGATTACCCAAATGTAATGACTGCAACAGTGAATACACACGAACATCTACATTTATGGTAGTCTGGGTGGATGGCTATCACCAGGACAAATGAGTAAGAAATGTAATATACAGAGGCTGTAGGCTACCTTTTTCCATTTTTCCTTTCCGTCAAGTACAGCCATTCCCAGATGTTCCATCCCATCAGTTCAAACTTTGAAAAGAGAGATCGCCATCATTCTGCTAAAAATAGCCCAACCATGAGGTCCCAGTTAACCAGATAGGGTCAGGAAATTGTTCCATATTCTTTTTAGTACCAGAGGAAGGGAGGCCCTCGGGCCATTTCTGCATCTCAGCAACAATATTAAAAAGACCCATTTTCAGCATTGTCACAGTGCAAGTAATTTTGCCTTGTCTTGAAGGCAAATTATTGGATGTGCTCAATAGACCTTCCTGCTTTCACATAAACATTTTTTTTTGTACCAAAGAACAAGGATCTCAATGCCATAAATTTTTGTCAGCAAGACCCCTTTCAGAATGGTCATGGTGGTTTTATAGTAAGACTCCAAGCCTGGCAAAAACTGCAAGCAGTATTGGTGACTCCCTGCTGATTTTGGAAATTAAATGTATTTTTTTCCTCTGCAAGCTGTTTAAACTGATTAAGCTAATTTCTTTTTTACCTGCTCCATTTTGTTTTCTGTTTTAAGAAATCTTCTTGGCCTGGTGTTTTGTGTTCTGTGAGAGAGAGAGAGACATAAATTGTCTTGGCTGCACATTTCACATGTTTTTTCATTGGTTAATTTGTTTCTCGAGTGATACTTAAATACACAGGAAATTTCTGTCTGTCTTTTCTGGCAAAACTCCATGTGCAAAAAATGACATGCACCATTGGGGATACCCTGCTAGATGTTCTTCCTGTTTCACTGTTACAGTCATCACACTTGGGTTATCTGCCAACAGGTAGCCATCAGTCGGCCCGAATACCAGAGTCTTAGGATTCCGCATTGGATGCTGTCGCTTCTTCCATGACATCAGGTCGTCAGGGTTATGAAACATGCAGCCGACGCCATTACATCAGCATTTTTTGCCAAGGAGGACCCCGAAGCAGAAGCAGTTCGCAAGTGCCAGTCAGCTGCTACCTGAAATTTACGTTTTTGAGTTTGTAATCCTGAAGTCTTCTAAAGCTAAGTACCCTGTTGGGGATCCTTTTTTCTTGCTCTAACCAATGTCAGAAAAAGTTAACAATTGTCTTACCTGTGGAAAGCAAATACCTTACAGAGATTTTCATTCTTACTGCGTCACCTGTTTAGGCCCAGACCACGATGTCCCTCAATGTAGGTTTTGTGCCTTGTTTAACGCCCAAATCATTCATCGGGTTATCTTTGTTGCTAAATTCTTTCACTCTCGTTCTCCGTATTCTGAAATGGCTTTGATAAGCCATCCAACTACCTATCTTCTGAAAAACCATAAAGATAAAGACAGAGACAGACCGCATAGATCCAAAATTGCCAAAGACGCTTCCATTAAGCTAGTCACCAGTCTGCCGGTACTCAGTGAGGTGCCTTTGCAGCCCCTGATGCCCGCTTCTACAGATTTGCAGGCCTCTGCTGAGACCCATTTGGAGTCAGGTATGCTGCAAGATGCTTCTTCGACTATGGAACCTGCGGATTTCTCTACCTTGGATGGGTCCAGAGCCACTGTGCAAGCACCGGCTTTTGAGGGTGTATTCCGACCTACCAATGTTCAAATTAAACTGACTACCTGGCTAAAACTATTGAGTTTCTGAGGCCCAGGCTATGCACTACACCTAGAAAACCGACAACCAAAGCGCATGCTTAAGCTCCCATGCCACAAAAACAAATGCTTAGAATGGCTGAAGACCTTGTTACCCTAACTAGGGAAAGCCAGCCTTCCCCTGTTAAGGGACAAAGAATTGAGTTTCATTCTGATTCTGCAGACCAGGTGTCAGATGACTCTGACCCTTCTGATTATCAGGACATGCCCTTATCAACTTAATTTAGATGCAGAGGAATCCATTCCCTCTGCCTCCCCTCCAGAGGATTTTTCTTTTGGTGAAACCTTGCACACTTTAAGAGAGCATTTCCGCTGGGAATGCCAAGACTACCCTCAGTCCAAAAAGAGACTCAGAGAATTTTTAGAGTTGCCTCAGCACAAGCCTCTAGCTATACCCCATGTCCTGGATGTTGTAGATAATGTTTTTATGGAATCCAGACTTACTCCTGATAATTTACCCCAGCCCCTAGGAAACCTGACAGGTACTACAGAGTACCTGATTCCCACAAATTTCTCCAAGAATCCTACAGCGGATCCAGAGACCATTTCCCAGGGACCTAAAGGTATTAAGGCTACTGCAGCCAGAAAACCTACCCCTTCAGACAGGGATTCCAGAGCTTTAGACAGATGGGGTAAGAAGGTATATACCTCTGCAACTCTTGCCATCAGGGTATTGAATTGCCAGTTTCACATGTTGAAGTTCCAGCAGCATATTATGGAACTAATTAAACAGAAAATGATGTTACTTCCAGATTGTGCAGAAAATAAAGATTACAAGAGCTAATGTATTCTGCAAACCAAGTTAGTAAGCATACTTTGCATTGTGGCTTTGATGCCCTAGAAGCATCTTGTAGGGCTGCAGTCACTGGGTCTGTACTGAGAAGGCATGCTTGGCTGAAGGAGCAAACCTTGCCAGATCATGTCAAATCCAAATTACTAGATGCTCCTTTAAATAAGGACTGTTTATTTGGCACCAAAGCAGAAGAGGTTCTTAAAAAGATGGAAGAAAAAGCTAAATCTATGCAAACTGTTAAAGAATTCTTAGTGCAACCACCTAGATTCAGTAGGCATTGGCCTTCTAAAAACTGGTCCTTTCCAGCCCCTTCCAGGCCTTCTAAGACCATACCCAGCAGAAACAGGCCACCCAGACTACAATCTCAGGGTATGCAGAGATCTAAACAATGGAGTGCCCCCACCTCAAAAACAGGGAGTGATAAGCCACCCATTTATGGAAAAAGTTCACAATGACTTTTTAATTATCCTTTCCAGCCCTGCCCAATTACTTGTGCCCCTAGGAGGAAAACTTGCCCTTCATGGAAAAAAATGGATGTCCATTTTGCAGGACAGATGGGCCCTAAACATTGTATCCCAGGGGTGCAGATTCTACTTCCATACACTGCCAACCCCAAGCGGTTTCCAGACCTTCTTCCAAACCCAAAAGCAAGTACTTTCCCTGCCTCAATATCAGAGCTATTCAACTTGTTCCAGTAGAACAAAGGGGGCAGGGTTTCTACTCCAGACTTTTCCTGGTGCCCAGAAAAGGGGGTTCTTGGCCCCCGATCCTGGAGCTATCAACTCTCAACACCTTTCTGGTGGTCCCAAAATTCAAGATGCTTACCCTGCACCAGCTTCTCCCTATGCTAGCCAAGGATGCCTGGTTAGTCACTCAAGACTTAAATGAAGCTTATTTGCACATCCCCATAAGGGAGTCATGCAGAAAATGATTACGCTTCAGAGCAGGCTCTATGCACCATCAGTTCTCTGCACTTCCCTTTATCTACTGCACCCAGAGTATTCACAAAGTTCCTGGCTCCAGCCATTGCATACTGCAGGCAGAGAAATATCCAAATTTTCTCATACTTGGACGACTGCCTGATTCAGGCGGACAGTGAGGAATTGCTCCTTCAGCACCTGGCATTTGTAAAAAGCCTTTTCACTTCATTGGGGTACACCATCAACGAAATGAAATCACAACTGGTGCCCAGTCAGAAGATTGTATTCCTGGGAGAAAGCTTGGACACAACTTCCCAGATGGCATTTCTCACTTCAGAAAAACAGGTCTATCTGACAAACTACTTCAAACAAATGGTCACTAGAACCCAGCTGTCTGCAAGAAAAAACAAGCCCTAAGGTTCATGGCCTCATGTATTCTGCTAATTCCATATGCAAGACTGCATATGAGGAAAGTATATAGCCACTGAAGGTGTCACCAATCTAAGCGGATCCACCGCAAATACAACGAAAGACCAGCTCACAAATGTTCAGCTCTCCAAAAATATCCAGGCCCATAAACGTTCCAAAAGACTTTATTGAACAAGAACTCAAATTGAATGAAATAAAAACGTCGACCTAGGTTTCGTTCAAAAAACGAACTTCATCAGAACACATCTGAATGCAGACTGAGACTTTAAATATAAATGCCTAAGGAACTAATTGGACCTGTTAACCAATGATATTGAACTACTATACATTAATATAATTAAATTAAATTAGATTAAGTTAAATTAAGCTAAAATATACAGTGAGTTACACCACATGCATCAATTTACAATATACCCAAAAGCGGAATGCATAACCTTAACCCACCTATACCATATTGTAAAAAATGACAAACATTTGCCCCTATCGTTGCCCATGTGCGTAAAATTGCATGAATACCATGTTCATACTGTGTTATGTGACAATTATAAATAATTATGCAAAACAAGAATACTATACCAAATATAAATAAAGAAGTAAAATGAAGTTAATTTAACATTGAACTAAAGAACTAATACAACTATCCGCCGGTACCTATAAAAACTCCATATAAATTTATAATCATATAAAATAATACATTAAAACATGTTATAAAAATATATATATATATATATATATATATACACATCACATATAAATTCATTCTGTAAACTTGCCAAACATAAACCTGTTGTTAAATACAACCATAATTTATACAAATGGGTAAATATGTTTCTACAAATGAAATTACACGTGTAACACCTATATAATTGTGTAATAATTTATGAATTCATGTTGTATTTATCAACTGTATGTATATAAAAATATATGACAACGTATAAAAAGATATAAATATACAAATATAAATATAAGTGATGATGTAATAAATATCAATAGTGTGTGATATGAAATGATTAAAATGTATAAAATGACTATGTATATGGTAGTAATGGGGGGGATAGGTATGATGATTACTAATAAATACAAAATAAATAATATTAATAAATAATGTATGATATAATATTAATAGCAATTCCAATGTAGTAGATAATAGTTAAAAATGACCAATTTGATTAATTATAAGGTCCGTTGGTGTCCATTGTGTAATATAAAAACTCAATAATGTTATTAATCCCGTTCCGGGATTTTAAAATTCATAAAAACATAAAATTCCGGTGTTGAAAATGTGTATTGTATGTGGTATACAATGTTATGTTCTTTAACTTATGTATATATAACGTGTGATGATCCATATATGCACAACCACTAAGACCCCTTAATGCTTTTCATCCATAAAATAGGCTTAATACTGGTAAATTCATTTAAACCGGGGTTATGGTTGGCATTAAGTAATATCTGTAACTTTAATTCTAACACGTCTAAATTATATTTAGTAACCTTCCCTTGTGAATCAAACTGTTGATGAATAATTCCAAAAAACTTAATAGAATGATTTGGATATTGATTAATGTGTCTAGCAAGGGCATTTGTTAATTTATTATTCTTAATGTTCATTAAATGTTCTTTAACCCTTGCCCTAAGTTGTCTACTAGTTTTGCCTACATAAAATCCCTCACACTGTTGACACTTAGCTATGTAGACAACAAATGATTTTAGGGATGCCTACCACAAATATGATCGGAAAACTGGTAAAAAGAATAATTTATCCAAACAGGAGGAACTTACTTTAGGTAGGATTTTGGCTATGAGGAACATTAGAGTTATGAAGCCCGATAAGGGCAATGGCATTGTGATAGTGGACAACAACGATTACGTATCTCACATGAATACTATGTTAGTAGACGATACATACATAGAGGTCAGTAGAAATGAGATTAATATAGCCAATAGGAGGATAGATACCACACTTTTTGATATGCTTTATCAAGGTGAATTGGATGAAAAAGAATGGCAATTTCTACAGAATGAATTTCCTGTGATCAGTGGTATTTTTGGCATCCCCAAAATCCATAAAGGGTTGGACAACCTAATGTTTAGACCAATAGTAGATGGTAAGCGGAGTAAGACGCATTTTATTAGTAAATATTTGGACTATCATTTAAAGCCAGGAATTGCATTTTTTTCTTACATTCTCAAGGATTCTTGGGACTTTTTGGGTAAAATTAAGAATGTAGAGTTACAAATTAATGATATTTTCATCACCTTGGATGTGTGTAATTTATACACAGTCATACCTCAGGACACAGGATTGGAGTGGTTGGAGGAACAATTACATTACACCAACTTGTATGAACAGAATAAGATTAATGTTATAGTGAAACTTATGGGGATTGTATTAAGAAACAATTTTATATTTTTTGACGGGGCTTATTATAAACAGGTTAGTGGTGTAGCCATGGGGGCAGCCTGTGCCCCGGGTTTCGCCAATTTTGTGTTAACTTTTTGGGAGGTTAACTATGTGTTCAATTCAGAATTTAACCAATACATTAAATTTTACGGCCGGTTTTTAGATGATTTATTTATTATATGGAAAGGGGATAAAGATATTTTGGATAGGTTTATAGAATATATTAACAATAATGTATCATTTTTAAGATTTACACATTCTATTAATGAAGAAAGCATCAATTATTTAGATATTAAGTTAACTTATGATAGGGTTAACAAAAAGTTGATGTCCAACATATATAGAAAGTCCACTTTCTCAAATTCGTATCTACACTTTGACAGCTGGCACCCTCACCATCAGAAAAAAGCAGTGGTGAAAGGACAGATGGTGAGGGCAGCAAGAATGGTCAGCGAGGAGGTGGATTTTAATAAGGAAATTGAATTTATTAGTCTCTTATTTGTGAACAGGGGTTATCCACCTGAATTGTGTGGAAACATAGCCAAGGAAGTGGTATACAAAAGGAAGAAAGGTGTGTATAAACCCATTTTACTTAGTAATGATCTTAACCCTAAGGAAAATGATTTAAGTAGAGCTGTAGAAGTGGGTAATTTTATTCGTAACAACATTCCCCTATATATTACCACTTTTAATGGTATTTCTTCAGATATAAAGGACATAATTAATAAAAATTGGAAATTAATTAGTTCAGATAAAATTTTGGGGGACATGTGTACAGGAAATATACAATATGTGTTTAGGAAGGACATTTCCTTCAAGGACATCTTTGAAGGTATAAACAACAACACAGTTAGTGAGTCCTTTAAACCGGTGGGCAACCACAAATGTGGTAGATGTTCAACTTGTAAATATATGATTAATACAGACAGCAATATAACTATTAATGGATATAATTTGAGGATTAAACAATACATCAATTGCTACACTAAAAATGTTGTCTACATAGCTAAGTGTCAACAGTGTGAGGGATTTTATGTAGGCAAAACTAGTAGACAACTTAGGGCAAGGGTTAAAGAACATTTAATGAACATTAAGAATAATAAATTAACAAATGCCCTTGCTAGACACATTAATCAATATCCAAATCATTCTATTAAGTTTTTTGGAATTATTCATCAACAGTTTGATTCACAAGGGAAGGTTACTAAATATAATTTAGACGTGTTAGAATTAAAGTTACAGATATTACTTAATGCCAACCATAACCCCGGTTTAAATGAATTTACCAGTATTAAGCCTATTTTATGGATGAAAAGCATTAAGGGGTCTTAGTGGTTGTGCATATATGGATCATCACACGTTATATATACATAAGTTAAAGAACATAACATTGTATACCACATACAATACACATTTTCAACACCGGAATTTTATGTTTTTATGAATTTTAAAATCCGAACGGGATTAATAACATTATTGAGTTTTTATATTACACAATGGACACCAACGGACCTTATAATTAATCAAATTGGTCATTTTTAACTATTATCTACTACATTGGAATTGCTATTAATATTATATCATACATTATTTATTAATATTATTTATTTTGTATTTATTAGTAATCATCATACCTATCCCCCCCATTACTACCATATACATAGTCATTTTATACATTTTAATCATTTCATATCACACACTATTGATATTTATTACATCATCACTTATATTTATATTTGTATATTTATATCTTTTTATACGTTGTCATATATTTTTATATACATACAGTTGATAAATACAACATGAATTCATAAATTATTACACAATTATATAGGTGTTACACGTGTAATTTCATTTGTAGAAACATATTTACCCATTTGTATAAATTATGGTTGTATTTAACAACAGGTTTATGTTTGGCAAGTTTACAGAATGAATTTATATGTGATGTATATATATATATATGTATATTTTTATAACATGTTTTAATGTATTATTTTATATGATTATAAATTTATATGGAGTTTTTATAGGTACCGGCGGATAGTTGTATTAGTTCTTTAGTTCAATGTTAAATTAACTTCATTTTACTTCTTTATTTATATTTGGTATAGTATTCTTGTTTTGCATAATTATTTATAATTGTCACATAACACAGTATGAACATGGTATTCATGCAATTTTACGCACATGGGCAACGATAGGGGCAAATGTTTGTCATTTTTTACAATATGGTATAGGTGGGTTAAGGTTATGCATTCCGCTTTTGGGTATATTGTAAATTGATGCATGTGGTGTAACTCACTGTATATTTTAGCTTAATTTAACTTAATCTAATTTAATTTAATTATATTAATGTATAGTAGTTCAATATCATTGGTTAACAGGTCCAATTAGTTCCTTAGGCATTTATATTTAAAGTCTCAGTCTGCATTCAGATGTGTTCTGATGAAGTTCGTTTTTTGAACGAAACCTAGGTCGACGTTTTTATTTCATTCAATTTGAGTTCTTGTTCAATAAAGTCTTTTGGAACGTTTATGGGCCTGGATATTTTTGGAGAGCTGAACATTTGTGAGCTGGTCTTTCGTTGTATTTGCGGTGGATCCGCTTAGATTGGTGACACCTTCAGTGGCTATATACTTGGTGTATATTTTTTCCTGGTTTTGGTGCATATGAGGAAACTTCGGTGGTACTTAAAAAGTCTTTGGTGCCAGCATTCTCAGCACCTGGAAACAGTCATTCCAATCAAACCTTGTCTAAGGGCAGAGTTCCTTTGGTGGGCAGAAGCATGCAACCACAACAAGGGACTGCTTTTCACTCAACCCCTCGCCGCCCAAACCCTGCCAACAAATGCATCAGACTATGCATGGAGGGGGGCTCACATGGCAGGCAAATGCATTCAGGGCCACTGGAGCCCAGCTCAGATTCTCCTGCACATCAATCAAAAAGAGATGCTAGCTGTACAGAATGCTTTGACATCCTTCAAATACCTAATCCTTCCAGGACAACTGCTTACAAAAACAGACAACACCACAGTTATGTAGTACATAAACATGCAGGGGGAACCCATTCTTACCCACTCTGCAGGCTAGACATGGCCTTGTTGAACACAACCTTGAGTAACTAAGTGCATTTGCAAGCTCAATTTCTGCCAGGCAAACAAAATTCACTGGCAGACTTAAGCAGAAAATCTCCTAGACCCACATGAGTGGAAATTGGAGCCCAACACCTTCAACCTTCTGATCCAGAGGTGGGGGTCACCAGAGGTGGACCTATTTGCCTCCCCCGAGAACCAGCAGTTGAGCAAATTCTGCACCAGGAGCCCCCATAGCAGGGCCTGGAAGGTGGATGCATTATATTTTCACTGGGAAAAAAACCTCTCAATTTATGCCTTCCCCCTCTGCCCTCCTCTCAAAAGTACTACTCAAAATAAAACAGGACAGACCAACGGCAATTCTTATTGCCCCAGACTGGTCTCGCCAGCACTGGTACCTACTCTTGCGCAGTCTGACAAAAGTATCACCCTGGCACCTTCACCAGACTCCTACCCTGCTGTCCCACCAGGAGGGACAGATTTTGCATCCACAGTTGCAATCCTTAAACCTTGCAGCCTGGCTTATCCCTTGAACACACCACAAGCAACCCTCAGCAAACAGGTGCTGGACGTCATTCTTGAAGCCAGAAGGCCTTGTAGTAGGAAATCCTATGCTGAAAACTGGAAAAGATATTGTTCTTGGAATCGGTCTCAAGGGGAAGAACACAGTTATGCCCTCCTTACCTCTAATCCTGAATTACTTAGCAGAGCTACTCCACAGAGGCCTTTCCTTCTCCATTAAGATTCATGCTTCTGCCATCTCAGCTCATTATAATACTGAGCCACCTCTATTTTCTCATCCTCTCATCAAGCAGTTCCTGAGAGGGGCTAACAACTTAAGGCTCCATAGGAGAGCACCCACCCCTGCCTGGACCTTAAATTTGTACTGGAAAAGCTCATGCCTTCCCCCCTTTGAACCTGTTGCTTCAGCAGAGTTATAATTCCTCTCTTAGAAAACAGCCTTGCTTTTTGCCATCACATCAGTAAGAAGAGTGTCTCTACAGGCACTAATGGCTGTGGAACCCTTCATTATTTTCCATGCTTGACAGGGTTTCCCTCAAGTCTAACCCATCCTTTATGCCTAAGGTGGTGTCCAGTGTGGCTCCAAACCAATCCATCCATTTGCCAACCTTCTTCCCTAATCCTCAGAATAAAGGAGAAAGGATCCTGCACTCCTTGGATGTGGATGTGCACAGACGGCTCAGGTTCTACCTTGGCAGGACTAAACCTTTCAGAAAGTCTGACCGGCTGCTAGTCAGCTTTGCTACAGGGGCAGAGGGTAAGGCCATTTCAAAGCAAACTATTTCCAAATGGACAGCACACTGCATCCATTTCTGCTACAAGCACCATGTAAAACCTACTCCACAGGAGATCAGACCACATTCCACTAGGGCCACTTCCACCTCTACAGCATTTCTCAGGGGAGTCCCTGCCAGGGACATTCTGGAAGCTGCAACCTGGAGTTCTGTACACACCTTCACCAAGCATTACCACTTACCAATCTTTCTAAATCCAGAACAGGATTTGCTACAGCAGTCTTGCAAGGCCTACTAGCCAGCCCTAACACTTGTTCACTGCCTCCACCCTTCCTCAGCTTTGGGAATCAACCCAAGTGTGATGACTGCAACAGCGAAACACGAAGAACATAGTACAGTTGTGTACACGTTCCATAAATGTAATGTTCGAGTGTATTCATTGTTGCATTCCTGGTTTCCCTCCCTCCTGCCCCCTGGCTTTCTCTGTCTTTCTACCTCTCTTCTCTAGGGCCATTCCTAATGGCATTGGTACTTACTTTTTACTGGTGGTGTTTCCCACCATATACTAGCTACCTATATGGGGGTTCCTGACATTTGTGGCAAGAAAAATTGATGTAATGGCTTCGGCTGCATGTTTTATACCCCTGACGACCTGATGTCATGGAAGAATCGACAGCATCCAATGCAGAATCCTAAGACTCTGGTATTCGGCCCGACTGAGGGCTACCTGCCGGCAGATAACCCAAGTGTGATGACTGCAACAGTGAATACACTCGCACATCTACATTTATGGTAAGTGTACACAACTGTACTTCACTTTCCCACCTGCTCTCCCATTCCTTGATCTGCTTTTTAAACTTAGGGTGATTTTAAGCTGCCTACCCTTACTGTAAATTGAGCTTTATAAGCTCCTCCCTGTCTATACTGCTGTTTATATATTGAATTATATGCCTTTCATTGTGCTTATTTTGAAAAAAGTGCATTTTGCCTCTCATCGTCTGTTCTACTGATTTACTTGCTCTGAATTCATTATTTAGCTAGCTAGCTGTTGAATAAGGTAGTGTGTTTTTACTCTGTAGCAAGTATTTTTCTGTGTTTTTTGCATTGAGATCAGTGAATTTTCCATCTAGTGGCAGTGTGCGCTAGCCTGGTCTGTATAGGTTGGAGAAATGCACAAAATTCCTGTATGTAGTTTTATTGACTGTATGGCTTTTTAGTCAGCTTATCTTGTTTTTTTTTTTGTACTTTTATAAATTCAGTACAATTGAGTGGCTCTTTGCTCATTTCTACAAAGCGAAGTACTTTTATTGAATAATCACACTTTTATAAGCTGTATAAAATACACTGCTGTATCTTTTAAGTTTGTTTGTGATGGCATTTCACTTTGGGCACTAATTTACTGTGCTTTTACATTAGGGGGTCTGAAATTACTCATCTAGTGGCAGTAGGTGTTTTCCTGGTCTATCTAAGTTGGAAAAGCACACAAAAGGGCTCTAAGCATAATCATTGTATTGGCTAGAGGGCTGAGTCAGTTTTCTGTATTTCCAGTGGTGGTATACATTCAGCACATTGGCAGTGAGCTGCTCGCCATCCCTATGCCTGTACAGACACAAACATCTGGAAGCATTGCTTATTTTCATTATACTGTGAACGTTTACTGTGCTAGTTACCTTACTGTAGCACCCAAGACTATTGCTGCTCAGAGAGCATCTGATTTTGCACTGGGCAGCATCACTGGTTAGGTTAGCTTCAGATTACATCATGTAAGCACCCTTCCCTCATCCATTTACAAACTCTCCACTCCTATTCCTTTATACATTAGGACCTGCAGCCATGGATGGACACTTTGCTGTCTCTGCATTCAGCTAGGTGGACAATGGGTATCCTGAGGCAGTGTGTTAATTGCCTTTTGTACACAGACGACCACTTAATTCTCAGACAGCTACAGTATGTGAAAGATTGTACAGTGGATATAAAAGGTTTACACGTGTTTGTTAAAATGCCAGGTTTTTATGATAATAAAAAATGAGGCCACAATAAATCATTTCAAATTTTTTCCTACTTTTAATGTGACCTATAACCTGTACAGTTCAGTTAAACAAATTTATTGGTGGAAAAATATAAAAACTAAAAAAATGTACAATAAGCTGGTTGCATAAGTGAGCACGCACTTAAACTAATACTTTGTTGAAGCACTTTTTGATTTAATTACAACATTCAGTCTTCTTGGGTAGGAGTCTATCAGCATGGCACATCTTGACTTGGCAATATTTGCCCACTCTTCCTTGCAAAAGCACTCCAAATCTGTCAGATTGCGAGGGCATCTCTTGTGCACAGCCCTCTTCAGGTCACCCCACAGATTTTCTATTGGATTTAGGTCTGGGCTCTGGCTGGGCCATTTCAAAACTTTATTTTTTCTTCTGGTGAAGCCATTCTTTTGTTAATTTGGATGTATGATTGAGGTCATTGCCGTGTTGAAAGGTGAAATTCCTCTTCATCTTCAGCTTTCTAGCAGACACCTGAAGGTTTTGGGCCAAAAATGACTGGTATTTGGAACGGTTCACAATTCCCTCCACCTTGACTAAAGCCCCAGTTCCAGCTGAAGAAAAGCAACACGAAAGCATGATACTGCCACCACCATGCTTCACTGTGAGGATGGTGATGTTCTTCATGTTTCAGTGCTGCAGTCATTACATTTGGGTAATCTGCTTGCAGATTGCCCTCAGTCGGCCTGATTAACAAAGTCTTGGGTCCTGCGTCGGTTGCTGTCCCTTCTTCCATGACGTCAGGTCGTCAGGGGTATAAAACATGCAAACAACACCATTACTTCAGTCATTCTTGCCGTGCGGTGCCTGAAGCAGAAGCAGTTCGCAAGTGCCGGTCAGCCGACTCCTAAAATTTTCATTTTAGAGTTTCAGAATCGAAGTCTTCAACTAAAAGCTAAGTACCCCATTGGGGAAACTTTTTCTTGCTCCTTCCCGATGTCAGTAAAAGTTAATAATTGCATTACTTGTGGAAAGCAAATACCTCGTAAAGATTTTCATTCGTACTGTATTCCTTGCCTAGGCCCTAATCACGAAGTACCTTGTTGTCGATTTTGTGCTTTATTTAATCAGCACACTATTCGTCATCGGTATATTTTTGCCTCTAAATATTTCGGTTCTCTGTTTAATTATCCAGCAATGTCGTCTGTTAGCCATCCGACTACCGGAATTCTGAAAAAACGCAAAGATAAAGACAGAGACAGGCCGCCGAGGTCCAAAACTACCGATGATACTTCTCCTAAGCCAGTCGCCAGTTCGCCGGTACTCAGTGAGGTGCTTTTGCAGCCCCTGATACCCGCTACTTCTGATTCTCAGGCCTCTACTGAGACCCATTCCGAGTCCGGTATGCCGCGAGATACTTCAAATATGGAACCTGCAGTAGTGTCTACCTTGGATGGGTCTGGAGCCACTGTGCAGGCACCGGCTTCTGAGGGTGTATTCAGGCCTACAGATCTGCATATTAAATCAACGCCTCCTTCATTAATAAGGCCTAAATCTCGATCCATATCTAAAAAACTGACGCCCAGGCCACACGCTCAGGCCTCTATGCCTAAACTAAAAAATGATAACAATGGCTGAAGATCTAATAACTCTAATCAGGGGTGGTAGTCAAACCCCCCCCCCCCCAAGAGGCCTAGGGCTGAGCTTGATTATGAATCTTCTGATCAGGTTCTGTTTTTTCTGATTATTCTGATGACCTGGATTTGTGTTTAACTACATATGAGGATTCTGATGCAGAGAGGACTCTATTCCCTCTGCTTCCCCTCCGGAGGATTTTTTCTTTTGTGGAAACCTTACATATTCTGAGGGAGCTTTTTCACTGGGAAAGCCAGGAATTTTCTGGTTCAAAAAAGAGGCTTAGGGATTTCCTTCTCCTACCTCAGCATAGGTCTTTGGCTATTCCACCTGGACTAGACATTGTTGTTGATGCTTTCTCAGAATCTAGTTTGGCCCCTGATTCCCTGCCTCCTGCTCCCAGTAAACCTGACAGATACTACAGGGTCCCCAAGTCCCATAAGTTCCTTTTCAAAAATCCTATTGCAGATCCAGAGACTACTTCACAGGGGCTCAAGGGCATTAAGGCTTCTACTGCTAAAAATCCTACCCCTTCTGGTAGAGACTCCAGGACGCTGGATAGATGGGGTAAAAAGGTTTATACTTCAGCAACCTTGGCAATTAGAGCTTTAAACTGCCAATTTCATATGTTAAAATATCAGCAACATGTTATTGGACTGCTTAAACAGAAAATTATGTTGATTCTTGACTGTGCGGAAAATAAAGACTTAACAGGATTTAATGCATTCTGCTGAGCAAGTTGGAAAACATACTTTGCAATGTGGATTTGATTCTTTAGAGGCCTCTTGCTGGGCTGCTGTTACTGGGTCTGTGCTCAGAAGGCATGCTTGTCTTAAGGAGCAATCTTTGCCTGATCATGTTAAAGCTAAATTGTTGGATGCTCCTTTAAATCAGGACCGCCTGTTTGGCAACAAGGCTGAAGAAGTTCTTAAAAAGATGGAAGATAAAGCTAAATCTTTGCAAACTGTTAAAGATTTTTTTACAAGTTCAGCCTCCTAGATTTAGTAGACACTGGCCTTCTAAGAATTGGTCCTATCCAGCCCCTTCTAGGTCTTCTCAAGCCAAACTCAGACACAGTAAGTCCCAGGGGGCACACAGAACTAAGCAGTGGGGGGCCTCCAATTCCAAATCTGGGAATAATACGACTCCCCCTATGGTAAACTGTCTCAATGACGTCCTTTTAAAATTTCCAAGCACTTATCAACTGACTGCCGCTTTGGGGGAAAGATTGCTCTTCAAGCAAAGAATTGGGAACTCATTACCCAGGACAAATGGGTGTTAAATATAGTGTCCCAGGGGTACAGATTTCACTTCCACACATTGCCAACACCAAACGGGTGGCCGGACCTACCCCCAAATCAGTGGGCAGAGGCCCAAAAACAAGTACTTCCTCTCTTAAGCATGGAGGCTATTCAGCTGGTACCAGAAGAGAAAAAGGGACAAGGTTTCTACTTGAGACTTTTCCTGGTACCCAGAAAAGACAATTCATGGCGTCCTATCCTGGACCTGTCTACTCTAAACACCTTTCTGGAAATTCCAAAATTCAAGTTGCTGACTCTTCACCAATTACTTCCTATGCTAGGCAAAGATGCCTGGTTGGCAACACTAGATCTAAAAGAAGCATATGTGCACATCCCAATCAGGGAATCTTGCAGAAAATACCTACGCTTCAAAGCAGGCTACACTCACTGTCAGTTCTCTGCACTGCCCTTGGGCTTATCTACTGCGCCCAGGGTATTCACAAAGTGCCTAACTCCAGTGATTGCATTTTGCAGGCAAAGTAGTATTCAATTATACCCATATCTGGACAATTGTCTAATTCAGGCAGAAAGCCAGGACATACTTTTGAATCATCTGGCATTTGTAAAAAGGGTTCTAACTTGTCTGGGGTATACCATAAACGAAAAGAAATCACATCTGTTACCCTGTCAACAAATTACATTCCTGGGAGCAAGCTTGAGTACAACTTCCCAGATGGCTTACCTCACTCCAGAAAAGCAAACTAATTTGACAACCTACTTCAAACAAGTGGCCACAAAAACCCTGCTTAACTGCAAGACAACTACTGCAAGCCTTGGGGTTCATGGCCTCCTGCATTCTTCTAATTCTGTATGCAAGACTGCATATGAGGAAACTACAGTGATATCTAAAAAGCCTATGGAGTCAACATTCTCACAGCCTAGAAACCATGATTCCTATCATACCTTGCCTACGCCTAGAGTTCCTTTGGTGGGCAGAGGCCTGCCACCAAAACAAGGGACTATCTTTCACACCACCCCCTGCCGCCCAAACCCAAAGAGATGCATCAGACTATGCATGCGGGGCTCACGTGGCAGGGAAGTGCATTCAGAGCAAATGGAATCCAAGTCAAATGCACCTGCATATCAATCAAAAAGAAATGTTAGCTGTACGGAATGCTCTGACAGCCTTCAAGGACTACATTCTTCCAGGACAACTAATGATAAAGATGGACAACACCACGGTTATGTGGTACATAAACAAGCAGGGGGTACACATTCTTACCCCCTCTGCAGACTACCCATGGCATTGTGGAACACAGTCTTGAGCTACCAAGTGTACCTTCAAGCTCAATTCCTGCCAGGAAAGTTAAATAGACTGGCAGACGGGCTAAGCAGAAACCTTATGGACCCACACAAGTGGAAACTGGAACCAAAGATTTTCAACATGTTGACAAGCGAATGGAGGAGCCCGGATATAGACCTGTTTGCTTCCCCCAATAACTACCAATTGGACAAATTTTGCACAAGGACTCCCCACAAACAAGCCTGGAAAGTGGATTCTCTGTCCGTCAGCTGGAAAATCCTATCGGTCTATGCCTTCCCCCCGCTGCCTCTGCTCTCCAAAGTACTACTAAAAGTCAAACAGGACAAACTAAGGATGATTTTGATTGCTCCAGACTGGCCGCGCCAACACTGGCACCCCCTCCTGTGCAGTGTGTCATGGTTATCTCCATGGCACCTGCCTCAGACCGCTTCCCTGCTGTCTCAGCAGGAGAACCAGATTCTGCGCCCTCAGCTTTCAACACTGAGCCTTGCAGCCTGGCTAATTACTTAAATTCTCCCTTACCATCCCTCAGCAAACCTGTGATTGATGTCATCTTAGAGGCAAGGAGGCCTAGTACTAGAAAATCTTATGCTGAAAAATGGAAAAGATTCTGTGCCTGGAACCAATCTCAAGGGATGAGCACATCAGCACCCAATTTACCTCCGATTTTATAATACTTAATTGAGATGCTTCACAAGGGCCTGTCTTTTTCCTCCGTTAAAATCCATGCCTCAGCCATTTCAGCTCATTATAACACAGAACCTCCCTTTTTCTCTCATCCACTGCTCAAGCAGTACATCAGAGGGGCCAAAAATTTGAGACCACCCAGGAGAGCTCCAACCCCACTCTGGGACTTTAACTTTGTATTGGAGAAACTCACTCGCCCTCCTTTCGAGCCAGCTGCTACTGCAGACTTAAAATTTATTTCTTGGAAAGCAGCTTTCCTTTTAGCAATCACTTCAGCTAGAAGGGTATCTGAATTACAAGCCCTTATGGCAGTGGAGCCTTTCATCATCTTTCATGCGGGCAGGGTATCACTCAGAACTAATCTATCCTTCATGCCCAAGGTGGTATCCAGTGTGGCTCTAAGTCAGTCCATTCATTTGCCTACCTTGGTACCCACTCCTGCACAATGTGTCACACCTTCCACCATGGCACCTGCCTCAGACACCTTACTTACTGTCTCAGCAGAACAACTAAATTCTGCACACTCAACTCCAAACTTTGAATCTTGCAGCGTGGCAGGTCACCTAAATTCACCCTTAGCATCCCTCAGCAAACTTGTGGTGGATGTCATTTTGGAGGTGAGAAGGCCTAGTGCTAGAAAATCTTATGCTGACAAATTGAAAAGATGCTGTGCCTGGAATCATTCACAAGGAATAAAATCACAGCAGTGCCCAATATTCCTCAGATTTTACAATACTTGACTGAGATGCTTCACAAGGGCCTGTCCTTTTCTTCCATTAAAATCCATGCCTCAGCCATTTCAGCTCATTACAACACAGAACCTCCCCTCTTCTCTCATCCTCTGCTAAAGCAGTATCTCAGAGAGGCCAAAAACTTAAGACCACCCAGGAGAGCTCCAGCCCCTGCCTGGGACCTCAATTTTGTATTGGAAAAACTCACTCTCCCTCCTTTCGAGCCAGCTGCTACTGCAGACTTAAAATTTCTCTCCTGGAAAACAGCTTTCCTTTTAGCAGTCACTTCAGCTAGAAGGATTTCTGAATTACAGGCTCTTATGGCAGTGGAGTCTTTCATTATTTTTCATGTGGACAGGGTGTCTCTCAGGACCAATCCATCCTTCATGCCTAAGGTGGTATCCAGTGTGGCTCTTAATCAGACCATTCATTTGCCAACTTTCTTTCCCAATCCACAGAAAAAGGGGGAGCGGATTCTGCATTCATTGGATGTACACAGACAACTTAGATTTTACTTAAACAGGACAAAATCTCTAAGAAAATCTGAACTACTGGTGTCATTTGCTGCAGGGGCAGAGGGAAAGGCTATTTCAAAGCAGACTATTTCCAAATGGATAAGCCATTGTATTCATTTCTGCTATATGCACCATTGTAAAACTATCCCCCAGAGGATCAGATCTCATTCCACCAGGGCTGCATCTACTTCTACAGCCTTTCTCACAGGTGTTCCTACCAGAGACATTCTAGAAGCTGCTACCTGGAGCTCAGTTCATACGTTCACCAAACATTACCATTTTCCTTTCTTCTCTAAATCCAGAGCTGGCTTTGCCTCTGCTGTCCTGCAGGGCCTTATAGCTGGTCCTAATGCTGTATAAATTCATCCTCCCAACCATAGCTTTGGGAGTCTACCCAAATGTAATGACTACCACAGTGAAACATGAACATAGTTCAGTTGTGTGCACTTACCATAAATGTAGATGTTAGTGTATTCACTGTTGCAGTCCTGGTTACCCTCCCTCCAGCCCTCTGTTTTTCTCTTACTATACCTCTAGTTTCTTTTACTATGCCTAAAAGCCTTTTTGGTGTAATTGCTTTTGTTTGTTTTGTTTGGAGGTATATTTTTTGTGTTTTTAATCTATATATATATATATATATATATATATATATATATATATATATATATATATATATATGTATATATAAAATCTATTGCTCCCCATTTGGGGGGCACCTGACATCTGAGGCAAGAAAAACTGATGTAATGGCGTCGGTTGCATGTTTTATACCCCTGACGTCATGGAAGAAGGGACAGCAACTGACGCAAGACCCAAGACTTTGTTAATCAGGTCGACTGAGGGCAACCTGCCAGCAGATTACCCAAATGTAATGACTGCAACAGTGAATACACTCGAACATCTACATTTATTGTAAGTGTACACAACTGTACTTTACTGGTGGTGTGGCACAGGGCTCAGTACTGGGGCCACGCCTATTTTGAATATACTTCTCTGATATCAAGGCAAATGTGAAGGGCCTCTTCATGACAGGTTACAGATGACTGCAAGCTTGGGCAGTTATTGAATTCCCCAACAGTGTAGACATCCTTCGTGGGGGGGGGGGGGACTTGATCAGATAAAGAATTGGTTCCAGAACCATGGCCTAAAACTAAATGCAAAAAAAAAAAAAAAAAAGCATTATCCTACCCTTTGGGAAGTTGAATACCCCTGTAACAAGTATTTTTTGCAGCACTCACCTGCTATTCTTGTACTTTTAATGCTTTAAGTTGTTGTTGTTGTTTGTCATTTCGGCTTTTCCCGGTTAGGGGTCACCACAGCAGAACTCCGGTCTGCTAATGATTGGCAGTCGATTTTTTTATGGTGCCGAGTTGCCAGCCCAACGCCCATTCACGCATGTCTGTCGGAGGCCACTCGTCCGCTGGGAGGACATACAGACTCCACACAGAAGGCATTCCAGCCGAGAAACGAACAGAAGAACCTCTTGCTGTGAGGCAACAATGCTACCACTCTACCACCGTGGCTTATTTCATAAAAATTGAGACTCCTTAATAAAATGCATGGATCGTAATATTTCAGAGTGATTTATTTTTCTTTTATACCAGTAGTTTTACCAAGTCAGATGATATTCATAATTGAATGAACGGATAGCTCTTCACTTGCAACATTGATCCTTTTAAGGGTCAATAACACAAACAAGTTTAATAAGTTATAGTATCCATATGATACAGGCAAGGAGAGCTTTAGAGTGCATTCTTCCCTGTGGAATTATCTGCATTTTTTTCATCGCAACTCCGTTAATGGCAAAAAAATCTTTTCTTGTACCAACCAATGATACATATTTTGTCTGCTTCTCAAAAGCAATCTACTTGTAAAATGGAAACGCTTTTCTGTGTTGTCCATGGAATAAAGCTTCCTTTTCTGCCTCCAGTCCAGAAGTTTTATAACTTCTTTCAAGTCTTTGTGAGGCAGGATCTCATTAGTCTCTTATTGAAGTACAACTGGCATCCATTTCTGATTTTTGTGTAGTATTCCAAAACTGTTACCTGCCTTTAAAAAAAAAATTAGTGCAGCCTTTCTCAGAGGTTTATTTCTTCTGTTGTCCTAGTACATGATTCCGCTCCTCTGTGGGACCTTAATTCTGTACTAGAAGCTCTAACACAACATCTCTTTGAGCCAGCTGCTGCTGCTACTTTTGGCTTTTCCCGGTTAGGGGTCGCCACAGCGGATCACCTGTCCGCTCATGATTGGCAGTGGAGTTTTACGGTGTCGAGTTGCCAGCCTGGCGCCAAACTTTCCACAGAAGACACACATGCACGCACTCACACCTATGGCCAATTTAGAGTGTCCAATCCACCTACAGCATGTCTTTGGGATGTGGGAGGAAACCGGAGCACCCGGAGGAAACCCACGTGACCACAGGGAGGACATGCAGACTCCGCACAGAAAGCACCCCAGCCGAGGACTAAACCGGAGAATCTCTTGCTATGAGGTGTCAGCACTAACCACTGTGAGCCAGCTTCTTCTAATTATCTTAAATTATATTGTGTAAAACTATTGGTTGCAGTTGCACATCTCGTCTTCCAATCAGTCCTACTTAGTATTTCACAAGGTTAAGGTCACCCTGAGGACCAACCCATCGTATGACAGTAACCACCAATCCAAATTAGGTAATACATTTACCAATATTCTTCCCCAACCATTCCAACAAGAGAGAGTAAGGACAGCTCTGGTTCTATCTCTACAGAACCAGAACATTCTGGAAGGATGTTCAGTTATTCGTGTTCTTTGCCATAAGTAAAATGGATAAGATAAGCAAACATTACCTTTGCATAATTTTCAGAACTAAAAGACTTGACCTATCAAACCAGGAGCTCATTCCACAAGATCTGTTGCAGTCTCCACTGCATTTCCCAGAAATTCTTTGGTGGATTTATTTATGTACACTTTGTTGACCACGTTAATCCCACTTGGCAGTGGCTTCTCTTCCAGGGAAACCTAAGATGGCATTCATACTGACCAGAGGAACTTTGGCAAGGCCACCAGGGAACTTCCATCTTCATTTCAGTATGTGCCGTGGGATTTTCTACAGCCACCTGAGCAACCACCAACTCAGGCAGATGGTGCCTTGGTTTAACATCTCATACAAAGAACAGCTCACACAGGAGTGCTTCTGTCCTGTTTTGCTGCACTGCATCTTCAAGAATAGAAAATTAATCCAACTACCTGGTGTGAGAATAAAACCTTATGCACCAGAGGCGAGTGTGGTACTTGTTAAGCTACTGAGACTGTATGAAATATGTGCTGCAGCAGCATGGTCTCTGTTGCATACCTTTGCCAAGGTTCATAAATTGGATATCTTATCTGAAGAACTTTCACTGGAGCTTCATTTCTGAAAGGTATTTTGTCCTGATTCTGCAAAGAAAACTGGTAGCTTTGATTTTCCATCAGGACAGTTGGATGGATGAAGCAGGATATAGAAGATGATCATGTTTCACTATTGCAGTCCTGACTTGTGAGATTTCCTGCTGTAGAAGCCCTTGGCTGGCTTGACTACCAGAGTAAAAATCTCCCTCCCCTAAGTCTGGCGGGCACCCTACCCTGACGTCAGTATGCTTTGGTATAAAAGAAGCCAATCAACACCATGACATCAGTCTTTTCTTGCCATCGGAGCCTGAATCAGTGTTTCAGCGCATGGGTCAGTCCATACTAGAAAGAAGACCTCTAAAGTTAAGTACCTTGTTGGGAACTCTTTCTTGCTTTAACTCAAGTCAGATAAGGTTAACAATGCTCTCCGCTGTTGTAAGCAAATCCCACATCGAGACTTTCATTCATTGTGTCACCTGTCTAGGGCCAGATCATGACATCCCTAGTTGCCGTATTTCCGTCTTTCCGTCTGTTTAAATTCTAGGGTTATTGGGTGTAGGGCTTGAAATCTTAGCTAGGCATCTTAATCTGCCATCTTCCTCACATCGTTTGATGGCTTCCACCAGTCATTCCAAGATTCCCCAACCTTCGGAAGGACAGGGAAAAAAGACCCAAGCTTAGGGCCTCTGATGACAACAGCTCACTATGTCTGCCAGTCCCCCAAGGCTCATTATCGCTGAGGAAAGTGAGGCACTTTTGCAACCCCCTTCTGTGACCGAGGCAGTGGGGCAGACCTCTGTCGAGATCCGTACGGAATCGGACATGCTGTCAGGTCCCTCAGCTTCTGCACAGGCCTTGACTTTCAGTTTGTCAGTTGGGTCCAAAGTTGCTCAGCAGACCTCTACTTCCGACGAGCGATCTTTTACTGGCGACATTCCTTTAAGGCGCCAGCCTGCATCAGTTCTGCCTTACAAAGAGACTGGCATCAGGATTGTGGATGTACCTAGGCCCAAGGCAGAAGCTATCCCCAAGAAGGGTTCTGCCTCAGGTCCTATGCCTAGGCCTACTAGTTCCCATGTTATAGAATATCAGCTAGACCTGGTCAGGTTAGCTGAAGATCTTATTTCTTTAGTCAGAGCTAGGCAACCCCCTTTGGAGTCTTCCCCAGGGAAAAGGAAGAGGGGGCCTAACCTGAAGTTTTCTCTGAACCTCATTTCAGATGAGGTTTCTGACCAGGTGGGAGAATACCTTTGGGGGGGGGGGGCCTTCCTTAAGATTCAGCTTTTGAAGAGAATCTGTCTTCAGCTTCACCTCCTGAAGACATAATTTTTAGGGAAACACTCCATGCCATGATGAAACATTTCCATTGGGAGGCACAGGAATACCCACAATCTAAAAAGAGGGTTAGGGAGTTCCTCGGAACACAAACCTTTGGCTGTTCCTCATGTATTTGGATGTGGTAGAGGATGTTTTTATAGACTTTTCAAGAATCCAGATTCTCTATCTCCAGCTCCTCTAAAACCAGACAGGTTTTACAAGGTGCTGGACTTTCATAAGTACCTTTTGAAAAAACCCTCTGCTGATCCAGAGGTCATCACTCCAGGTCCCCAAGGGAGCAAAAGCCAACTCTTCAAAAAAATAAAACTTTACATGCCGACAAAGAAAGCAGGGCCCTTGATAAGTCTGGTAAAAGTCTACACTTCTGCTACCTTAGCCATGAAGGCCCTTAACTGCCAGCTTCATATGATAAAATACCAACAAAGTTTTTTAGATAAATGAAACAAAAGATATCTTCCTGGAGGACAAATACATTTCCAATGAATTGTTGGATCTTTGCCATTCCAGTTCCCAGGTGGCTTGACACTCATTACACTGCGACTATGATGCTATGGAGGTCTCTACTCGAGCTGCTGTATCTAGTTCTGTCATTAGGATGCATGCTTGGCTTAGGGAAAGGACCCGGCCAGACCATGTCAAATCCAAATTTTTAGATGCACCCCCTGGATAAGAACTTCCTCTTTGGACCAAAAGCTGAGTCTGTGATCACAAAGATGGAAGATTAAGCAAAATCTATGCAAACTGTTAGGGACTTCCTCCAAGTTCAGCCTTGTGAGTTTAGTAAGAATTTTCCCACTAAACACTGGTCCTTTCCCTCTCAATCAAAAAGTGGCCTAAGGAAACCCTGGAGAGAGAGAGAGGCCTCAAAGGCATCATCAATCACAAAGGCCCAGGCAGTGGTCCTCAGAATCCCCAAGGCAAGGGAGTTCTAGGCCGCAGAGCCCTGGCAGAGAGCAGCAATTACTCTTCCTTTCTCCTATTCACCCACTCCACCCCTTCCCCTCCAGAAAAGATAGGAGAAAGGGTATCCCTTTTCAAAGAGAATTGGTTCCTCAGTACTTCAGACAAGTGAGTTCTGAAAGTTCTCAGATGGTTACAGGCTCACTTTCAAAGAGCCATTAAGATACTCCGGTTACCTAAATATTCCACAAAATCAAAGAACAGAGGCCCTCTCTTAGATTCACAACCTATACTCACAAGGCTTATTGGAGCCGGTAACAGAACACCAAATAAGGAAGATGTTCTATTTCCAGGCTTTTCCTGGTTCCCAGAAAGAAAGGCTCTTGGCACCCTATTCTAGACGTGTCTACCCTCAATCAGTCCCTGGTGGTACCAAAATTCAAAATGTTGACTTGTCAGAAATTTCTTCCCATGATAGCCCCTCAGGCCTTAATGGTCACCTTAAAACTAAAAGATTTTCTTCCCATGATAGCCCCTCAGGCCTTAATGGTCACCTTAAAACTAAAAGATGCTTACTTACACATTCCTACAGAGGAGTCGTCTTTGTTTCAGAGCAGGTACCCGTCACTTTCAATTCTCTGGACTGACCTTTGGCTTGTCTACTGCACCCACGGTCTTTGTGATCACCTTCTGCAGAACAAGAGGGATCCAAATTACCCTAGCTAGACGACTGCCTCATTCAAGCCATGAGCCGGTCAAAGCTCCTGAAGGATCTGGCCTTCACTGAAGACCTCCTTACCTCCTTGGTATTCACCTTAAATCTTTGTAAATCCAACATGGACCCATCCACCAGGATACTTTTCCTGGGGGCTCTTGTGGATTCCTCTCTTCAAAAGGCCTTCCT
This sequence comes from Protopterus annectens, assembly GCF_019279795.1. Lineage (NCBI taxonomy): Eukaryota > Metazoa > Chordata > Ceratodontiformes > Protopteridae > Protopterus > Protopterus annectens. The sequence goes on along the minus strand of NC_056725.1, from coordinate 1,871,811,477 downwards.
CCCAGCAGAAAAGGTCTCCATGAATCGGTACTTCCAAAACATTATGCAGAGACAATGCCTCTTAGCCAGGGAATTCCTCAAAGCATTAGGCTACATGGCATCTTGTATCCTCATGATCCCTCCGGCCAGGATACACATGAGGAAGCTCCAGTGGTACCAGCACTCGCATTCCCTGGAGACAGAAATCCAGTTAATCCCTTGCCTCAAGGAGGAATTTGAATGGTGGACACGAGCATGTGTCCAGAACCTGAGTCTCCCCTACAGGTTCACCCCTCAGAGGCAAACCTTAACCACAGTTGCTTCAGAGGTCGCCGGGGGGGGCTCATTTCCAGCACCTTCAATCCCAAATCAGATGAGGAAAATCAGTACAGACACAAGCACATAAATTGGAAAGAACTGATGGTAGTTCAAAAGGACCTAGTAACTTTCAGAGAACAGTGGAAACAAGGGGTCCTGCTTGTCAAAAGAGATGACACCGCAGTCATGTGGTTCGTAAACTAGGATGCACTCACTCTTAACCTTTTGGTTGACTAGCTCTGCAGGTCTGGGAGACAGCTCACTCTCTGGGGTTGCACCTCATGGCACAGTACCTCCCCGGGACTCAAAACACTCTAGAAGATCATGTGAGCAGGAACTTGATGGATCCCCATGAGTAGCATCTGTATCTGGAAACATTTCTTAGCATAGTCCAGACAAGGAGATCCCCATAGACTGACCTCTTTGCCACCAAAGAAAATGCTTAACTGTTCCAGGAGCTAACTTACCCACAGCCTTGAGAACATATGCTTGCTCTTTCCTTTGGAGCCAACTTTTCCTTTATGCCCCCCTTCTTCCCCGGGTCCTCCTTAAAATCAGGGAAGAAGGCCCAAGGGTCATTCTGATAGCCCCAGAGTGGCCCAGGCAGCACTGGTATCCTCTGTTACCAATGAAAATCCATGGCAGTTTCAGTGGATAATGGACCTTTTGATTGAGGAAAGGGGAGGTCTGTGCATCCCAATCTACAGACTCTCAAGTTCTCAGCCTGGATAATTCCCAAAATACTCCTTTGAGCCTGTCCTAAGCAGACAAGTTCAAAATATTCTCAAGGAGGCTAGAAGGCGTAGTACTAGGAAATCATACTCAGCCAAGTGGAAAAGGTTTTCCTTTTGGTGTGAGCAGCAAGGCCTTAATCCTAACTCGGCCAATGTCTCTTCCATTTTAGATTACCTGGCTCCCTTGGTTGACAGAGGCCTATCCTTTTCTTCCATCGGAATTCACTCCTCTGCCATTTTCTGGCATTTCAGCCCACAATACCTATTCTTCCTCCTGTCTTTCCCACCCCCGATGAAACATTTAAACATTTCCTTAGGGGAGTGATTCACTTCAGACAAGCCCACCCAGGAGCAGACCCAGGAGACAGCCCACTCCTCAATCGGACCTCAATTTTGCTCTAGCAAAGTTGACACTACCCCCCCCCCCCCGAACTAGCAGCTTCTGCTGAATACTTGACTTGGACAGACAGCTTCGCTACTATCGTGACAGAACTGAATCTTTCAGAAAATCAGACCAATTCTGGCTCCTTTGCCGTTGGCTCTGAAGTGGATCGCTTACTGCATTTCCTTTTGTTATAACCATTGTGGTAAAAAGCTAGGACCATTGATACCTCTGCTGCTTTCCTGAAAGGAGTCCCTACCAAAGACATTTTGGAAGCTGCTACCTGATCATTTGTACATACCTTTACCAAATATTATCACTTGTCTGTATTCACCAAGTCTAGAGCAAGATTTGCCACTGCCATCTTGCAGGGCATCCTCTCTTCCCCATAATCTACCTTCCACACTCATCTCAGCTTTGGGAATTATCCCACAAATGAGGACTGCAACAGTGAAACACAACGAACTTACTACAGTTGTGTACATTTACCATAAATGTAGATGTTTGAGAGTATTCACTGCTGCAGTCTTGCTTCCCTATTTTACCTACAGTAGTAATCTGCTTCTGTCTTCACTATCAAGAGGACACCCCGGGTGTTTACCCCGCAAGACCCTTTTTCTTTCTTTGACCCTTGCTTATGGTTCATCCTGGGGGGCTTCTACCTTCCAGACGGCAAGAAAAAACTGATGTCATGGTGTCTGCTGGCTCCCTTTATACCCAAGTGTACTGACGTAAGGGTAGGACATCTGCCAACCTTAGGGGGAGGGAGATTTGTACTCTGGTAGTTGAGCTGGCCAAGGGCTTCTGCAGCAGGAAATCCCTCAAGTCAGGACTCCAACAGTGAATACACTTGAACATCTACATTTATGGTAAGTATACACAACTGTACTTCATGTACTGGCCATAATGCTGGATCTTTTTCATGCCAGTCCATCCAGTACAATTTCCCTCCCTCCATCCCCCTTCCAAATTGTTATCTTGTTTCAAAGTACAGTTTGTTTGGAGACTTCTCTATGTCACCAAGTCTGTAACATATGTCCTTTCTGTTTATTGGGCAAACATGATTTGACGTTACTGAGGGCACAAGAGAATTGTGAGAAGAAAAATCTGAAGCAACTTGAGGCTAGGAACACTAGCAGATGGCTAGATTAGCTCCAACAGGTGGTTTGTTTCTCAGCAGTTCTGGCAGTTGGACTGGAATGAAAATGATCCAGCTTTGTGATGACTGACTAATTTCTATTTTGTCCATATGCCTGTTAAATGGAAAAGTATTTTTAAATTTTATCTTGATTCATGTTGAATTGAAGTTGCATAAGAAAAAAGAATAACCTGAAGATCCCTTGGTGTGTAGGTATCTTATGCATTCATAAATCACAGCAGCACACAGTAGAAGAGCTGTAATTGTTTATTTACTACAGAGTTGTTTAACTTTTAGTTGTGGGGAATCTGAAAAAGCAAGTAGCATCTTAGCAGTTAATACAAAAACAAGACTGGTCATATTGCATTAAGCATCTTTGTGTATGTAATTAATTGTCATTTATTTGTGTGCAGGTTGTACAGCATTGTGTTAGCTGCCTTGGAGCTGTGGTGAACAAAGTCACACACAACTACAAGTTTGTTTGGGCCTGTTTTAATAGGTATTATGGTAAGTCAGACACCTGTAAGTATAAATTAACTATATGCAAAAGTTTGCTTTAGCTTCATGTATCTCAAGTTACCATGGTAATATTTGTTCTGTTTTAGGTGCCCTTGCTAAATTAAAAGCTCAACACCAAGAGGACCCAAACAGTCCCATTGTTACTGCAAATAAGCCTGCCCTTCTTAGATCACTTTTTACTGTTGGAGCACTTTGTCGACACTTTGATTTTGACCAAGAAGAATTCAAAGGCAATAGTAAGGTAACACTTTTTTGTGGGGAATAAGTGAGGTGAGTGAGCGACTTTTTGTGGGACTGTACTTGTTATGAATTCAGGGATGTAAAATTAATTTATTGTTGATGTTTTATAAAGTTAACGGATGCAAGTTCTGAATTTGTTGTGCAGTTAGTGTTGTTTCTAGTAAACCCTGGTTTCTTTGTTTTAAGATTACATATAGCTTCAGAGATGCAGTGGATATAACTCACTTAGTTCATTGTAAAGCACACTTCCCTGAGGTCAAACTTGTGTCCAGAAATATATATCTATATATATATATGTGCAGAAAAAGGACCTTGTTTCAGTGATGTAGTCTCTTTGGACTTTGTTTTGGAGGTAGAGCTTAGTGTTCAAGCTTTTCTTGTCTGTCATTGGTTACCCTTGACGCCACTGAAGGGAGCAAAAGGTTGTTGGTCCAACATAGACTGCTTTGGTAGGATGTATTTTGAGTGCTTTGTGGCAGGTAAAAGAACACATGCAGGCATCCTCTGTTCCGGAGTATCTTTTTATACAGACAGCATGGGCTTTATTATGTTTGGTTGGGTTCAGATAAGTTCAGGAATTTTAAAAGCTTTAATTGAACATTGCCCTGGATCATGTCTTAAAAAACATGTAGTCAAGCCATGGATCCTCCCAACATTTGGTACCCCTAGTGGAGAGAAGGCCATTAGGGACCTAATGGATCCAATATGCAGGAGGAATAAGGCTTGAACTCTGCTGCTGCTTCTAGGTTTGACTGGTACTGTGAATATTCACTGATGTCCTTCTTTTCATATGCTGCAGTATTCATAACATAAAGGAGTCTGCCTCCGGCGGATTCGTATGTTTTGCTAGTATCCAAAAGTCTTCATGCTATTGCAAAGTATGTGTTACGCCGCATCAACATAATGCATACGTCAGCCATAAAGAAATGTCAGGTATAGAGAGGACGTCAGCATGCACCTACCTCAGAGCATTTCTGCCACCTGTCCAATCGCCTGCTCCAGACGTTCGCTCACCAGAACTGTTATGTTCCAGTTACCAAATAACTAGCGTTGTTTTTTTTTCTTTAGAATTTTTGCTGCTGTTTGTTTGTTGGGTTGATATCAACTAGGAAGGGCAAGTGTCAGTGTGGAAGGCAGATTCCACATAGACACCCATGATGTTCTTCGTGTTTCACTGTTGCAGTCATTACATTAGGGTAATCTGCTGGCAGGTTTGCCCTCAGTCGGCCTGAATTCCAAAGTCTTTGGTCCTGCATCAGTTGCTGTCTTCTCTTCCATGACGTCAGGTCGTCAGGGGTATAAAACATGCAGCCGACGCCATTTTCTTCAGTCTTTCTTGCCGCGCGGTGCCCGAAGCAGAAGCATTTCGCAAGTGCAGGTCGGCCGACTACTGAAATATTCGTGTTTTAGTTTCAGAACCGAAGTCTTCAATAAAGCTAAGTACCCCGTTGGGGAAACTTTTTTCTTGCTTTTTACGGATGTCAGAAAAAGTTAATAATTGTATTACTTGTGGGAAGCAAATACCTCATAAGGATTTCCATTTATACTGTATTCCTTGCCTAGGCCCTGATCACAATGTGCCTGGCTGTCGGTTTTGTGCTAAATTTAACCAACGCACTATTAAGCGTCTGTATATTTTTGCATCTAAGTATTTTGGAAACAGATTTAACTACCCAGAGATGTCGTTAAAATAGCAATCCGACTACCAGAGTACATAAAAACCGCAAAGAAAAGGACAGAGAAAGGCAGTCAAGATCCAAAACCGATGACAAAGCTTCTCTTAAGCCAGTCGCCGGTACTCAGTGAGGCACTTTCGCAGCCCCTGATACCCGCTACCTTCGAGTCGCAGGCCTCTATTGACACCCATGTGGATTAAGGCATGCCGCAAAATACTCAAGTTATTGGACCGACGGATGTATCTCCCTCAGGTCTGGAGCCGCTGAGCAGGCACCGGCTTCTGAGGGTGTATTCAGACCTCAACATTTTTATATCAAACCGATGAAAGCTGCAAAACCAAAGGCAAAGACACCTTCTAAAACTAAAAAACCAACGCATGAGCCACATGCACAGGCCTCTATGCCTAAAAAACAGATGATCAAAATGGCCGAAGACCTTATTACCGTGATCAGGGGTACCCATCCCCCCCTCCTGATAAGAGGCCTAGGCAAGACACTGGCTATGAATCTTCAGATCAGGTTTCTATTTCTTCCGATTCCTCTTCTGATCAGGAATTATCTTTACCTCCCTATGAGGATTCTGATGCTGAGGAGTCTATTCCATCTGCGTCTCCTCCTGAGGATTATTCATTTGGAGAAACCTTGCATACTTTGAGGGAGCATTTTCACTGGGAGAGTCAAGACTTCTCAGAATCAAAAAAGAGGCTCAGGGATTTCCTCCTTCTCCCTCAGCACAAGCCTTTAGCCATTCCCCCTGTGTTAGACATTGTGGATGATGTTTTTTCGGAGTCAAGCCTGACCCCTGACTGCTTACCTCCAGCTCCCAGTAAGCCTGACCGGTATTACAGGGTGCCCGACTCTCATAAATTTTTATTTAGAAACCCTGCTGCTGATCCTGAAACTATTTCACAGGGCCCAAAGGGAGCCAAGTCCTCAACAGCAAAAAAACCCTACCCCCTCTGACAGAGACTCAAGGGCTCTGGACAGATGGGGAAAAAAGGTTTATACATCTGCAACCTTGGCAATCAGGGCCTTAAACTGTCGATTTCATATGCTTAAGTACCAGCAACATGTTATGGGATTGCTGAAACAGAAAATGTTGATTTCAGAATGTGCAGAAAATAAGGACTTGCAGGAATTATTGCATGCAGCTGAACAAGTTGGAAAGCATACTTTGCAATGTGGTTTTGATTCTTTAGAGGCCTCCTGCAAGGCCACAGTTACTGGATCTGTGATTAGGAGGCATGCATGGTTAAAGGAACAAAATTTGCCTGATCATGTTAAAGCTAAATTGTTATATGCACCTTTACAACATGATTCTCTGTTTGGTATTATGGCAGAAGAGGTTTTAAACAAAATGGAAGACAAAGCTAAGTCTGTGCAAACTGTTAAAGATTTCTTACAAGTACAGCCACCTAGATTCAGTAGGTACTGGCCTACAAAAAATTGGTCCTTTCCTGTGTCAGACAGAGCTCAAAGGGGAAAATCCAGACACCCTAAGGGTTCCAGGTACCAGGCTCAAGACTCATACAAGTCAAAGCAATGGGGCGCATCCACCTCCAAATCTGGGGGAGATAAAGCGCAAACCTACAGAAAGCAATCCCAATGACTTCCCTCTGCCTACACCAAGCACTTATCTTTTGGCAGCACCCATAGGGGGAAAATTAGCACTTTTTTCTCAAAATTGGCAGTTGTTAACCCAGGACAAGTGGGTACTGAACATCGTATCACAGGGATACAGGTTCCATTTCCACACTCTGCCAATGACAAGTGGTTGGCCAGACCTGCCAAAAAACCAATGGGCAGAGGCTCAGAAACAGGTTACGTCCCTCATGGCTATGGGGGCCATTCAGACAGTACCAGAACAGGAAAAAGGACAAGTTTTTTACTCAACTGTTCTTGGTACCCAGAAAGGACAAGGCCTGGCAGCCAGTACTGGATTTATCAATTTTGAACACATACCCGGACATTCCAAAGTTCAAAATGCTCACTTTGCAACAGCTTCTGCCCATGCTGGGCAAGAATGCTTGGCTGGTGACTTTAGACTTAAAAGAGGCATACCTGCATGTCCCAATAAGACAGTCATGCAGAAGATACCTCAGATTCAAGGCTGGCGTAATGCATTACCAATTCTCTGCACTGCCCTTTGGCTTATCCACTGCGCCCATGGTCTTTAGAAAGTGCCTGGCACCAGTAATTGCATTTTGCAGACAAAAGTAGTATTCAGATATATCCTTACTTGGACGACTGTCTCATTCAAGCAGAGAAGGACGACACTCTTCTACGACACATGGCATTTGTGAAAAGGCTTCTAACATGCCTAGGGTACACAATAAATGAAAAGAAATCACATCTGGGTACCCTCTCAAAAGATAACATTCCTGGGTGCAAGCTTGCATACAACTGCCCAGATGGCTTACCTCATGTCAGACAAACATAAGGCAACTGACTACTTACTTCAAACTGATGGCAACAAAAATCCAGTCGTCTGCAAGACAAATTCTGCAGGCTCTGGGCTTCATGGCATCCTGCATCCTACTAATTCCATATGCAAGACTGCATGTGAGGAAACTTCAGTGGTACCTAAAAAGTTTATGGAGTCAACATTCACAAAGTCTGGAAACAATGATTCCTCTCATCCCCTGCCTGCAGCAGGAGTTTCTGTGGTGGGCAAAGGCCTATCACCAAAACATGGGACAGCCATTCACTGTACCCCTTGCCAGCCAAACCTTAACAACCGACTCTTCAGATTATGCCTGGGGGGGGCACATGGCAGGAAGATGCATTCAGGGCATATGGGCACCAAATCAAATGCATCTACATATCAACCAGAAAGAGATGCTAGCTGTTCAAAATGCCCTAACAGCCTTCAAGGACTTACTTCATCCAGAACAACTACTGATAAAGACGGACAACACCACAGTCATGTGGTATATAAACAAGCAAGGGGGCACACACTCATACCACCTTTGCAGATTAGCCATAGCATTGTGGGACACAGCTTTGACCTAGTTCAATTCCTGCCAGGAAAACAGAACACTCCGGCGGACAACTTTAGCAGAAACCTTATGGATCCTCAGGAGTGGAAACTAAATCCACAAGTATTCAGCATGATAACAGAGAAATGGGGGAGCCCAGACATAGATCTATTTGCCTCTCCTCAAAATTATCAATTGAAAAGATTTTGCACAAGGACGTATCACAGATAAGCATGGAAAGTGGACGCCCTATCCTTCAGTTGGAAAAAACTGTCAGTTTACGCCTTTCCTCCTCTGCCACTTCTACCCAAGGTCCTCCTAAAAGGCAGACAAGAGAAGCCAAAGATGTTATTAATTGCCCCGGACTGGCCCCGCCAATATCGGTACCCAATCCTAAGGAACTTGTCTCAATACCCAGCTTGGACCTTGCCTCAAAGACCACAACTACTGTCCCAGCAAAACAATCAGATCCTGCACAATCAACTACAGACTCTGAACCTGGCAGCATGGCTAATCATGTAATCATATGAACAACACCTCTCAGTAAAGCTGTGATGGATGTCATTTTGGAAGCCAGAAGGCCTAGTACTAGAAAATCTTATGCTGACAAATGGAAGAGATTCTGTGCTTGCAATCAAGCACAAGGAACTGATACAGCAGAATCACATATTCCTCCGGTATTACAATACTTAACTGAGATGCTTGACAAAGGCCTATCTTTCTCATCAATCAAAATTCATGCCTCTGCCATTTTGGCTCATTACAATACAGAACCACCAATCTTTTCTCATCCTTTACTAAAACAGTATCTTAGAGGAGCCAAAAATCTAAGGCCTCCTAGAAGATCACCTTTACCTGCATGGGACCTCAATTATGTGTTGGAAAAACTCACCCTGCCTTCATTTGAACCAGCCGCTACCGCTGATTTAAAGTTCTTATCATGGAAGACAGCTGTGTTACTAGCAATTACTTCAGCAAGAAGAGTTTCAGAGCTACAGGCCCTCATGGCTGTAGAGCCTTTTATCATATTTTACCCAGACAGGGTGTCTCTTACGACAAATCCTACTTTTATGCCTAAGGTGATTTCCAGTGTAGCTCTTAACCAAACTATTCATCTGCCAACTTTTTACCCAAATCCGCAGAACAAAGGGGAGAGAATTCTGCATTCCTTGGACATGCACAGACAGCTAAGATTCTACTTGAGCAGGACAAAAGCTCTTAAGAAAATCTGAGCAATTATTAGTGTCATATGCTGCAGGATCAGAAGGAAAGGCTATCTCAAAGCAGACAGTTTCAAAGTGGATAAGCCACTGCATCCGTTTCTGCTACTTACACCATGGTAAACCTGTGCCCAACGGCATTAGGTCTCATTCCACCAGAGCTGCAGCTACTTCGGCAGCCTTTCTCAGAGGAGTACCAACCAAAGACATTCTAGAGGCTGCTACTTGGAGTTCTGTTCACACCTTTACAAAGCATTACCATTTGCCTCTCTACTCTAAGTCCAGGGCAGGCTTTGCCACTGCAGTGCTGCAGGGCCTTATAGCCGCACCTAATGCTGTTTAGCTCCAGCCTCACAACCATAGCTTTGGGATTCTACCCAAATGTAATGACTGCAACAGTGAAACACGAAGAACATAGTACAGTTGTGTACACTTACCATAAATGTAGATGTTTGAGTGTATTCACTGTTGCAGTCCTGGTTACCCTCCCGCCATCCTCCTGTCATTCCACAGTTTATCTTTCCTTCTCTATCTTCTACAACCTATGTGGTGTATTTGCTTGTAGATGAAGGTAAAGTTTATATTGTTGCGCATATATATATATATATATATATATATATATATATATATATATATATATATATATATATATATAAAATATTGCTACCTTTTTGGGGGCACCTGACATCGGGGGCAAGAAAAACTAAAGAAAATGGCATTGGCTGCATGTTTTATACTCCTGACGGCCTGACGTCAAGGAAGAGAAGACGGCAACTGATGCAGGACCCAAGACTTTGGAATTCAGGTCGACAGAGGGCAACCTGCCAACAGATTACCCTAATGTAATGACTGCAACAGTGAATACACTCGAACATCTACATTTATGGTAAGTGTACACAGCTGTACTTTCTTTGCTTCTTTTGTCTAGACCCTGACCATGACCATACCAAGTGTGCTTATTTGCAAGTCCTTCATTCCTAAGACCCTCAGGAGTCAGCCAGCCTCTCTAAATTTATACTTGGAAAACCAGTGCCTTAAGTGCCTAGCACGTGAGAAGGATGTGATATAGGGCCATTCAGACGAGCTTGTGGCAGAGAAGGCCAAAAATTTGTCGCCTGAGCTTTCAGCTGTACCCTGTCTTCCGATCATTTCTTCCGAGGCCGGTATAAGCCCGGAAGTGCCAGAGGTAGTGAATGTACTTTTGGTGGATACCACAGTGGAAGCCCCGAAATGGCACGTCCACGATGGAAGGGTAGGTGTCCGATCAGGGTAATAAGGGGTACCCATGCTTATCTCAGAAGGTCCTCGTGGCATCACACAAGTCACGGTGCATGAAGATGTGCTCTCCGATATCGAATGTAGGCTGATGTCCGGTCCTTCCACCTTTCATCCTATGGAAGCCCCCAAAACGGAGGAGGCTAAAACTAAACATGTGTCCCCTGCTACACCTCAGCAATCCCCTAATTGGCAAGCTTTTTCTCAAAGCCTCTTTATTGCCTTTATGACCCTTTTCCAATCTTCTCCTCCTCCTGTTCCTTTGCAGCCCTTTTCCTTCCACAACCTTCAAAAGGACAGCTGTGGGCACTTCCTCAAAAGAGGAGGATTCCTTTGGAGAGGAGTCCATGGCCTACTCCACCCAGTTGGCTTCCTCCTTTGGGTATGCCTCCCCAGAGGAGGAATCTAATGATAGAGATTCCCCTGGGGAGCACGTTTCTTTTTGAGAGACCATTCTCAAAATTAAATATTTTTTCAAGTGGCACTGTTTCCAAGTTTTAGACATTCAGAAGAGGTACTATGACCTCCTGCAGATGGATTCCCCATCTCCTTCTGCTGTCCATCCAATTTTACCTGCCTTTCTGGATGTCTCCTCAGCTGCCTCCAAACATCCAGACTCTGTCTCCTACCCGTAAGTGTCCAGACAGGTTTTAAAAGGTACCTGAGGACTCCAAGTTTCTTTTCAAGGCTCCTGCTGCTGATCCAGCTACCATATCTGTTTCTATGGATAAGGTTTTAAAATTGCTACCATCCACTTATTTGTTACCATCTGATAAGTAGAGTAAGGTCATGGAATGTTTGGGAAAGAAGGTTTACTCGTCTGCCACTTTGGCCTTCCGAACTATTAATTATCAGACCCATGTGGCAGAGTACTCCTTGACCCTTCTGGCTGATGCAGGGAAATTTTGCCGGGCATCCCAGATTCCCCAGCAAAATCTAAATTAGCAGCTATTCTTAATTCATCTGCACAAGTGACTCGGGACTCCCAAGTGCAATTATGATACTACTGATGCTTGCGCTAGGGCAGCTGCCACTGAGTCAGTCCTTAGAAGATACTCTTGGCTTAGGCTACCACTTCTGCCTGAAGATTTCAAGGCCAAATTGCTGGATGCACACTTGGATAACAAAGCCTTGTTTAGTAGTTCAACAGAGCCCAAGTCTCTTCAGGGGAAAGGAAAGAAGTTACAGGACCTTAAACACGTTCTTGTAGCTCAAGTTCCACGGTTTCAAAGGAATTACCAAGTTAAGACTGCCTTTGTAAGAAAATCATCCCTGTACTCTTCCTCTAAAAGTAAGAGGGGAGCCAGAAAGCCAGCCTTATCCAAGTCTCTGCTTCTTCCACCCCTGCTCCAAAATCGTCCTTTCATTCCCAATCTAAGTCAGGTAGTCTCTGACTAAGAGCCACCAAGGCCATCTGCTGCCTAGTCTTTGTCTCAGCTTTTCTCTTGATGCTTGGAAGCTGATTACTCAGGACTCTTGGGTCCTTTCTGTAATCAAAAAGGGGTATTTCATAGTTTGGGAAAAAAATCCATTCATGCAGAGGGATCCCCCCCCCCCCAATGATCAGTTGAGCTTCTTTTCTCAGGTCATCACAGCCCTGATTTCTCAGGGGACTATCCAAGAGGTTCTCACTTTCCAGCAAGGAAAGGGATTTTACTCCAGGATGTTTTGGTCCCCAGGAAGGATGGCCCTTGGAGACCCATCCTGCACCTTTCCTATTGTAACACCTTTCTCAAAGTCCCTTCTTTTTGTATGTTGACTTTACCTTCCCTTCTCCCTCTCATTCTTCCCCAGGCGATCATGGTGTCCTTGGACATAAAAGATTCCCATCCAAGAAATGTTCAGGAAGTTTTTATGTTTTCACAAAATGCTTGGCTCCTGTTTTAGCATTCTGCAGAATGCAGGGAATTCATATCTCCCCGTACCTTGATGTCCTTTTGATTCAGGCACATTCCCTAGAACAACTTCAGGAAAGTCTTTTTTTCACTATTGCCCTTCTACAGAGTTTAATGTTCACAATACATTTCCAGAGTCTTCTCTCACCCCTTCGCAGGATTTCATTTTCCTGAGATGCAGGATACAAGCAGTCTTTCTTCCCACAGAGACTGTCTTGTTCCTGACTTCCTATTTTCATAGCATTCTTCTTCAGTCATTGACAGCTAGGGACTTCCTTTGTCTCCTGGGTACATGCCATCCACTGTCCACATGATACCTTTAGCAAGACTACACATGAGGAAGTTGCAGTGGAATCTAAAAACTGTGTGGATGCAGCACTCGCATCCTTTACAGTTTCTGATTCCACTCCTTCCTTGCATAACAAGGAAACTAGAATGTTTCATCCTATAGGTAAGCAAAGACCCTGGCCTACCTTAACAACTACCCCTTCCTTCCCTAGAGTTATTCACAGACACAGGTCGGGGTGCAGCTCTTCAAGCCTGAAGGGTCAGAGATGTTTGGTCTCATAAACAGGCAGAAGAACATATCAATGTAAAGGAGATGAGGGCACTGGGTTATGCCCTGTAAATCTTCTAGAGCAACCTAGTTCCAGAAGTACTGAGATGGTTCACAGACAACACCACAGCTCTTTGGTACATCAGCAAGCAGGGGGAAACAAAGTTTTCCATTCTATGCAGACTAGCCCTACTCGCCTGGGAATTAGCCTTACAAAACCAACTCACCCTTCAGGGGTTTATATCCCCTCAGCCCGGAGTACAGTGCCAGACTCTCAAAGCGGGTGCTTGACCCCATCCCACAAATGGATTTTGCACAGAGATGTGTTTCTAGACCTAATCCATCACCAGGGTATGCCTCAGGTAGATCTCTCTGCCTCCCCCATGAACAGACGACATCCAAAGTTTTGTGTCATGGTCCCACATCCCCTGATGTGGAAGCTGGATGCTCTTTTTTTTGGAAGAGGATGTTTCTGTATGCATCCCTCACCCTTGCCTCTTCTACAAAAGGTCCTACTGAAAATTCAGCAGGATCAGCCAAAAATCTTGTTGGTGACTCCCTTTTGGCCAAGACAGCACTGGTTCCCCCTTCTGCACCTAGCCAGGGACAATCATCACAAGTTACCCCACAGGGTGGATCTACTCACACAGGACAAGGGAACCCTAGTACATCTACAGCTGTCAACCCTGAACCTGACCTTGTGGGTGATAATGTTTCAATCCCTTATCAACTCCTTTTTTTCAGAGGACATGCAACAATTTCTGCAGGAGGCCAGAAAACCCACAACTAGGAAATCCTACATTTCCAAATGAAAAAGGTTTTCCATCTGGTGTCACAAATAAGGACTTACAACTGTGAAAAGGAAAAAAGAACTCACCAAACCAACAACTATAACCTTTGCAATAAAAATAGAAACCGAATAACAGTCAAATATGCAAAGGTATGGCTCCAGAATAAACAGTTGTAAAAAATCAGTTGTAAAAAATCCATAGCCAGCAGCAAAATAAGTCCAAAAACTCAGAAGAACTTGATGTTAGCTCAGCTTTATTCACACAAGCGCTTTCACTAGTAGCTTCGTCAGGTGTACAAAACATGCTGATTAAGACACCTGTTTATACAAATCAGTCAAATCATGTGACAAAATTTGAAGTGAAAATCTTATAAAAAATACAAACAATATTACAAGTAAATAAACTTCTAAAAATCACATATATTAAAATCTAAAATTATATACTAAAAACTCACTTCTTTCGTAAAGGCCTTTTCTGAAGGATTGGTTTGATAGGAACATGGTCATTAAGACCATGTCCATAGTTGGCCCTCAACCTGACAATCCAATTAGCTTCTAGTTCTTCTGTTCTATGCCTTATGTTGCCCCGTCTCACATTGTCACAAGTCCCAGCTAACACTGAAAACTTAAACACATGCTTAGCTAGTGCATTAACTAAATTCTTTTTCTTTATATTATACAGGTGCTCTCTAATTCTTTCTTTTAAAGAGCGGTCAGTTTTACCTACACAATATTTATTGCATAGGACGCAAACCGCAATATATACCACATGCATTGTATTACAAGACGCACTGCTTGTAATCTGGAAAAGTTCACCTGTATCTGGATGCTTAAAAACAGAATCTGTGGAGACATAGCAACAATAGTTTCAGTCTCCACATGGCTTAGTACCTCCACCAGTAGTTACATGTTTCTGAAAAGTGTTGTAACATAACCTAGACTTAAGTGACTTTCTATTTTTAAACGAAAACTGGGATTTTGAGCCTACCAATGTCTTTATACTATCATCTGTCATCAGAATACCCCAGTGTTTATTAATAACTTCAGTATACAGACTGACATCACTAGTGTAATGCAGGGACATCCTGAGCTTATTATTGACAGGTCTTTTTGTTCTTCTTGATTTTTCTGAAAAGTAAGGTTTAGCTATGGTTGATCTTATATGATCCGTTGCTGTTGATTCTTACTCACTAACTCTTGCTCATACCCCCTAGCTGCCAATTCCGCTTCAGTTCTAGTTTTATGGCGTTGATAATCTTCATCCTTGGCATTAAGCCTAGATGCTCTAAAAAAAACTGGTTCTTGGCAACATTGCTAAAAACAAAATTCGGGTGCATACTCTGCCTGTTAAGTAGCTGATTGACATGACACTCTTTTTTATATAACTTACTACTTAAACAACCTTTATCATCCACACTAATATAGACATCTAAAAAATGTATGCCTACAGTGGAATAATTCAGTGTGAATTTTAAAAAATCAGATGAAATATTAATATATTCCACAAATTGCATTAATTGTTCTGTACCATTCCAAATCAAAAACAAATCATCTACAAATCTTTTATAAAAAGAAACGTAACAGTTGAAGGGACCATATAACAAATGTTGGCTCTCCCATACACTCATCACCACATTTGCATAACTGTTGGAGCAAGAGCTCCCCATGGCAACACCATTCTTTTGCCAAAAAATTTTTTGGTTATATACAAAGATGTTATTTTGTAACACTATACTCAGCAAGGTTTGTATTAGATATATATCATCATCTTTAAAATTGCCTAAATTGGACAATAAATCAATAACATATTCTATGCCTACAATATTAGGAATTACAGTAAAGAGAGAAACCACATCCAATGTGACAAGCAGTATGTTATCTAGTTTGGTGATATTCTTTGAAAACTCAAATAAATCATTCAAAAAATGCTCAGTGTCTCTCAAAATTGTTTTAGATTTACAAACAGTAGGTCTCAAATACTTTTCCAAGTATATAGATAGGGGCTCCGTACACCAATTATTGCCTGCCACTATTGGTCTCATAGATGGTTTATTACAGTTCTTATGGACTTTCGGTAGTCCTTGTATGATAGGAATGGTAGGATTAGATGTATGAAAGTAAGTAGCTAGCTCATGACTTAATGAACTAGCTTCTAACCACTCAATAGATCTACAGACATTACAAATCATGGTATCAACCCGTTCAGATGTAATCATCTCATAAAAACTTCTATCAGATAACATGTCATACATTGCTTTATCATAATCTACCTTATTCATTAAGACAATCTGGCCTCCTTTATCGGCAGGTCTAATGACCAGGTCTTGTCTATTTTCCAAATCAACTAAAGCTTTATATTCAAGGCTACTCAAATTATGCCTTGATCTTGTTCTATTAAACTTACATTTATTATTATAAATGTCATAAATGCTGGAAATACACATCTGTTCAAATGCATTGACCAATGTATTGTGCTTAGGTATATACAAACTCGGTCTTTTAAAATAATCTTTATCTGATTCGTTAACATTGTTAAACATACATTTCAGTGAAAGATTGCATGCAAACATTTTAACATCAGCAATAATATTAGTAATACGCATGTCAGCACTAGGTATGAACATCAGACCTTTGTTAAATACATTTACTAAAAAGTAACTAGAAAGATTAATTAACGTTTCACTTGTTGAAAAGCTTTATTTGTGGTTAATGGGCTCGTAGAAGTTTCTCCCAATTTCCGTTTGTATCTGGTTACACTCCTGCCTCTTTTCTGCAACTTGTGTTGCCCGTTCCTTAACCTGCTCATGGACCTTTCCCTCACTGGGAGGGGGAAACAAAGGCCCTTGTTGTTCATGCCTTGTAAAAAATTTTTATTGAAATCATTACCTTGCTCACTGTTCAAAGTCAAAGGAGGGAAATCTATCTCAGCGGACCTATGTACGTCCGCAGTCATCGTAATAATCTTTCTGATAGCCCCTTTATCAGATGTCGGCTGCAGTGGAATCGAAACTGCATTGTTGGTAACGGAATAAGACACCGACTGCTTCCTTGCACTATTGGTGTCTAAAATAATATTATTAGAACTGGAGTTTGAACCATTGTTCACCGACTGTTCCTCCACCACCTCCAAAGAGGAAACACTTTGTGGGACGTGCTGGTGATTACTTGATTGGTCAGACGTATCACGTGGCCACATGGAAGATGTTCCTTGTTGAAAAATCTTTGTGGTCACGATAGATTTTATTCATTTTTGTCTGTAACAATTTTCTACCATAAATACAAACATTGTCTATGGTATCCGTTAGTAAATTGTCCAATACAGTTGAACAATACTTTGAACAAAGCACTAAGTATTTAGACTTGATGCCATCAAGCAAGAATGTTTCCTGTTCCTTAAAGGCGTCCTTCATATCAGACACCAAGGAAACCAGTGCGTCCTCCTTGAGATCTCAGTTTTGTGCTAGAAAAGCTTACATTGGGACCTTTTGAACCAGCAAGCTCTTTTTCCCTGCAACATTGCACCTGGAAAACTGTTTTATTAGTGCCCATTACCTCTGCTTCAATTTCCCCAGTGAAGGCTCACTGTACTAGAGCAGTCTCTTCCTTGGGGGCATTCTTTAAATGTTTGGACATTGGCTCTATAGTGGAGGCAGCTTACATGGTCCTCTGTCCATAATTTCACAGAACACTACAAGCTTGACATTATCTCCCAAGTCCAGACTGGGGTTTGCAAGAACAGTCCTGTATGGATTTGTAGAAAAAGCATCTGGTCATCCTCCTCCCAACCTATCCTAAGCTTGAGCTTTGGCATTCTCCCTTGTTATGAATACTCAACATATAAGTAGAAGGACATAGAATAGTTGTGTAAAATCATATAACCATGAATGTCCTTCTGCTCAGTATGCTACAGTATTGCTTTCCCCCTGATGCTTCCCTAGTTTTTCCTGCTGATATGGTTCTCAGTTAGAATCTCAGGCTGATGCTGGGCGGCATACAGTTCTGAGATAGGTGCGTACTGACGTCTGCTTTATACCCGATATCTCTTTATGCTGTGCAGTGTAGAGTGTACCTTGCAGTAGCATGAAGACTTTTGGATACTGGCCGGACATACGGGTCAGCCAGAGGTGGGAGTCCCTTATGTTACGAATACCACCGCATATAGAAGAGGAGGACATCTATGGTTATGGTAAGATTTTATACAACTATTCTTTGTTTGCATGCCTGATGATGTGTGTGATGCATTCCTAAAAGTAAATGCATAGTGTTCATCTTGAAATCCTTTCTCCCATTATTATTTTTGAGGCAAAAAAAAAATCATTTTACTTATTTCCCATTCAGCCTGTTTTTGTGCTGTTCCACTTCCATTATTTCTGTTGAGGGCATTTATAAAGGAAGTAACCAAATGCTTCTGACGTCATACCAGATGAAATGTCAGCCTTTGGTGGTTTCCTGTAGATAAGGAATTAATACTGCAGTAGTGATTTCCTACTGGAACATTATCTAGTATGAGTGAATGAACTGCACTTTTCATCTGTGTATACTTAGGTGTATAAGAAATTATCATAAACAATGGGCACTTTTACAGGAAGCAGGCAAAGTAGGCCAGTTTAAAAAAAAATGGACCTATGAAAATAGTCTTTGATGGTATTGTGAGAAGAAGCAAGTCTCTTTCTCCACAATATTGACTGTGCATCTGACTCCCCTCCTTTTTCATCATTCTCTTTTCACATCTTGAGGAGCAGACTGACTTTTATTTAAAACAGAAATGTTTTGTACAAGTGGGAAATAAAGATTACATCTGTAGGTTATAGACTGTGATTCAGGACAGCCCCCATTTTATGGGGAGGTCCTTGGATATTGTGCCATATGGTATTGCCTGTCCTTGGATCATCTCTTGCCTTGTAGGACATGAAATTAAACAGAGTTCTTGTGGAGGAACAAAAAAAAATATTTTATCTGATGGTGTCATTTTTTTATCCTTGACTGATGGAACTCTGTTCCTTGTGTCGGAACCAGCTCAGCTGTTATAATAGCCCGCATGAGCCAAAACTCTGCTGAGCCAAGTTCCTACCCAGAATGCCTCTCTGTTATCTCAGATCTCGTTTGCCACTCTTCCCGTAAAGAAACATCAGCTGAACACCTTAAGCTAAGTAAAAAAAAAATTTGTTATTCCATTTCCTTTTCTGTTTTTTTTTTTTTTTTTTTGTCTCCTACCTAGTTAGTTTACTTTACTTGTATGCCTATTGTACTCTCTCTCTCTCCACTTGATCTTACCTTATGCTTGGAGTGAGTGTTCTTCTTTCATACCATTCATATCTGTCCTACTATTGATGGTAGTGCTATCCTTTTCCCCTACCATTTGATAGTTCTGGGTATACCATCATTGGTAGTCTTTCTTCTTTCTGGGTGTGTTGTGCTTGTGTGTCTGTGTGATTTTGGGCATAAGTGTATCTGCAATTGATCCTTGTCTTTCAATATGACAGAAAAATCAAGGGAACTCCTGGATGTTCTTCATGTTTCACTGTTGCAGTCATTACATTTGGGTAATCTGCTGGCAGGTTGCCCTCAGTCGGCCTGAATAACAAAGTCTTGGGTCCTGCGTCGGTTGCTGTCTCTTCTTCCATGACATCAGGTTGTCAGGGGTGTAAAACATGCAGCTGACGCCATTTTATTCAGTCTTTCTTGCCGCGCGGTGCCCGAAGCAGAAGCAGTTCGCAAATGCCGGTCGGCCGACTCCTGACATTTCTGTATTCGAGTTTCAGAACCGAAGTCTTCAAACTAAAGCTAAATACCCCGTTGGAGAAACTTTTTCTTGCTCCTTACCGATGTCAGTAAAAGTTAATTGCATTACTTGTGGGAAGCAAATACCTCATAAAGATTTTCATTTGTACTGTATTCCTTGCCTAGGCCCAGATCACAACGTGCCTTGCTGTCGGTTTTGTGCTAGATTTAACCAATGCACTATTAAGCGTCAGTATATTTTTGCTTCTAAATATTTTGGTACAAGATTTAATTATCCTGAAATGTTGTCTGTTAGCAATCAGACTACCGGAGTTCACAAAAAACGCAAAGAAAAAGACAGAGACAGACCGTCGAGGTCCAGAACAGACGACGAAGCTTCTCCTAAGCCAGTCGCTGATTCGCTGGTACTCAGTGAGGTGCATTCGCAGCCCCTGATACCTGCTACTTTTGAGTCGCAGACCCCTAACGAGACCCATTCAGAGATGCCGGGAGATTCTCAGAGTATTGAACCCGCGGATGTCTCTTCCTTGGATGGGTCCGGAGCCGCTGAGCAGGCACCGGCATCTGAGGGTGTTTTCAGGCCTCAACATTTTTATATTAAACCGACTCCAGCCTCAAAAACAAGGTCAAAAATATCTTCTGTGTCTAACAAACCGACGCATGAGCCATGTGCTCAGGCCCCTATGCCTAAAAAACATGATCAAAATGGCTGAGGGTTTAATTACCTTGATCAGGGGTTACCAACCCCCCCCTCCCCCGTGCTAAGTGGCCTAGGCAAGGCATTGATCATGAATCTTCATATCAGGTTTCTATTTCTTCTGATTCCTCTTCTGATCAGGAATTTTCTGTTCTACCCTATGAGGATTCTGATGCAGAGGAATCCATCCCATCTGCATCTCCTCCTGAGGATTGCTCTTTTGGAGAGACTTTGCATACTTTAAGGGAACATTTTCACTGGGAGAGTCAGGACTTCTCTGAATCAAAAAAGAGGCTTAGGGATTTCCTCCTTCTTCCTCAGCATAGGCCTTTGGCAATACCTCCTTCTTATAGACATTGTTGATGATTTGTTTTCAGAATCGAGCATGGCTCCTGATTCCCTGCCTCCGGCTCCTAGTAAGCCAGACAGATATTACAGGGTTCCTTACTCCCACAAATTTCTATTCAAAAATCCTGCTGCTGATACTGAGACTATTTCTCAGGGTCCCAAGTGTGTAAAGGCCTCTACAGCCAAAAGTCCTACCCCCTCTGACAGAGATTCCAGGGCGCTGGGTAGATGGGGAAAGAAGATTTATACGTCTGCAGCCTTGGCAATTGGGGCCTTAAACTGCCAGTTTCATATGTTTAAATATCAACAGCACGTTATGGGCTTACTGAAACAGAAAATGATGTTGATTTCTGATTGTGTGGAAAAAAAGAGTTACAGGAATTATTGCATTCAGCAGAACAGGTTGGAAAGCATACTTTGCAATGTGGTGTTGATTCCTTGGAGGCCTCTTGTAGGGCCGCCGTTACTAGATCTGTGATTAGAAGGCATGCCTGGCTCAAGGAGCAAAATCTGCCTGATCATGTTAAAGCTAAATTGTTGGATGCACTTTGCAGCATGATACTCTGGTAATAAGGCAGAAGAGGTTTTAAAGAAAATGGAAGACAAAGCTAAATCTATGCAAACTGTAAAAGATTTCTTGCAACTGCAGCCACCCAGGTGCAGTAGACACTGGCCTACTAAAAAGTGGTCCTTTCCTGTGTCCAACAGAGCCATTCAAGCCAAATCCATGTGCTCAAAAGGCTGCAGATACCAATCACAGGATTCTTACAGGTCAAAGCAGTGGGGTGCCTCCACCTCCAAATCTGGAGGAAACAAAGCACAAGCCTACAGTAAGCAGTCTCAGTGACTTTACTGTACCATCACCAAGCAGTTATCTTATGGCAGTCCCCTTGGGAGGAAAACTAGCACTTCATGCTCAAAACTGGCAGTTAATTACCCAGGACAAGTGGGTATTAAACATAGTATCCCAGGGGTACAGATTTCATTTCCATACTATGCCAGTTCCAAACGGATGGCCAGATCTGCCACAAAACCAGTGGGCAGAGGCCCAGAAACAAGTTATGTCCCTCATGGATATGGGGGCTATTCAGCTAGTACCAGAAAAGGAAAAAGGACAAGGTTTTTATTCAAGACTTTTTCTGGTACCCAGAAAAGACAATTCATTGTGTCCAATACTGGACTTATCGATTTTGAACACGTACCTGGACATTCCAAAATTCAAAATGCTGACTTTACAACAGCTACTGCCTATGCTAGGCAGGAATGCTTGGTTAGTAACTCTAGACTTAAAAGAAGCATACCTGCATATCCCAATGAGGGAATCGTGCAGAAGATACCTCTGCTTCTAAGCAGGTTTTTTGCATTACCAATTCTCTGCACTGCCCTTTGCCTTATCTACTGCACTCAGGGTCTTTACAAAGTGCCTGGCACCAGTAATTGCATTCTGCAGACAAAGAAGCATACAAATTTATCCTTATCTGGACGACTGTCTCATTCAAGCAGAGGACAAGGACACTCCTCTTCAACATCTGGCATTTGTAAAAAGGCTTCTAGCATGCCTAGGGTACACCATAAACAAAAAGAAATCACAACTGGTACCCTCTCAAATAATTACATTCCTGGGTGCAAACTTGAATACAACTGCCCAGATGGCTTACCTCACGCCAGACAAAGGCAACTGAGAACATACTTCAAACAAATGGCAACAAAAAATCCCAGTTATCTGCAAGACAAATTCTGCAGGCTTTGGGGTTCATGGCATCCTGCATTCTACTAATTCCATATGCGAAACTGCATATGAGGGAACTTCAGTGGTACCTAAAAAGTTTATGGAGTCAGCATTGTCACAGTCTGGAAACAATGATTCCTCTCATTCCCTGCCTACAACAGGAGTTTCTTTGGTGGGCAGAGACATGTCACCAAAATAAGGGACTGTCATTCACTCTACCCCCTGCCACCCAAACCCTAACTACAGACGCATCAGACTATGCTTGCGGGGCCCACCTGGCAGGGAGATGCATTCAGGGCAAATGGAGCCCAAACCAAATGCATCTGCATATCAACCAGAAAGATGCTAGCTATTCAGAATGCTCTGACCGCCTTCAAGGACTTGCTTCATCCAGGACTACTGATGAAGATGGACAACAACATAGTTATGTGGTACATAAACAAGCAGGGGAGTACACATTCCTACCCCCTTTGCAAACTAGCCATGGCCTTGTGGAACACAGCCTTGACTTACCATATGCATCTTCAAGCTCAATTCCTGCCAGGAAAACAAAATACTCTGGCAGACGACCTAAGCAGAAATCTTATGGGCCCGCACGAATGGAAACTGGATCCACAAATCTTCAGCATATTAACACAGAAATGGGGGAGCCCAGACATAGATCTATTTGCTTCTCCCCAAAATTATTAGTTATACAAATTCTGCACAAGAAAGCATAGAAAGTGGATGCCCTATCCTATAGCTGGAAAAACCTATCAGTCTATGCCTTTCCCCCCTCTGCCTCTACTCTCCAAGGTCTTACTAAAAGTCAGACAGGAAAAAACAAAAATGATCCTATTTGCTCCGGACTGGCCTCACCAGCACTGGTACCCACTTCTAAGGAATATGTCTCAACTTCCTCCATGGTACTTGCCTCAAATACCTCATCTATTGTCTCAGCAGAATAATCAAATTCTGCACACTTAGCTCCAAGCTCTGAATCTTGCAGCATGGCTGATCAGTTAATTATTCAAACACCACCTCTCAGTAAATCTGTGATGGATGTCATTTTGGAAGCCAGAAGGCCTAGTACTAGAAAATCTTATGCTGATAAATGGAAGAGATTCTGTGCTTGGAACGAAGCACAAGGAGCAGACACAGCAAAGCCCAATATTCCTCAGATTTTACAATATTTGACTGAGATGCTTGACAAGGGCCTATCTTTTACTTCTGTAAACATCCATGTCTCTGCCATCTTGGCTCATTACAGTCAGTTTGCAGTCCTTGACCCTATTCCCCTTTGAGCCAGCTGCTACCTGTGATTTGAAGATTCTTTAATGGAAGACCATTTTCCTTAGATCATTAGGAGGACTTCGGAGACTTGTGCGTTATCCTCAAAACCTTCATACTTAATTTTAAATAAGGACAGGGTGTCACTAAGAATCAATCCATCCTTTCTTCCAAAGGTAGTATCTGAGACCAACATTAATCAATCCATTGAGTTGCCAGTGTTCTTTCCTAGTTTTTCTAATGGGGGGAATACTGCTTATACCTGTTGGATGTCCACAGACAGTTGCGTTTCTACCTCAACAGAACTAAAGACTTCAGGAAGTTGGACCAGTTATTTGTTTCCTTGTCCGGTCCTTCCATGGGTAAATCATTTTCTAAAGTTACATTATCTAAGTGGCTAAGCAATTGTATTATCTTTGCCTACAACAGAAAAAAATCACAAATTGGCAGGTCCAGTTAATGCACACTCCACAAGTGACACTCCACAAGGATGACATTTGTGCAGCAGCGACATGGGCTTCTCCTCATACCTTTATTAATTATTACAAAGTGGATCTGGTCTACAGGGGAAGAGCGTTATTTGGTTCTATGGTGCTCAGAAATATCCTTCCATAAGACCTCCTAAGATTCAAGGTTGCTGGAGAGACTGTCCCGTCAGTCGGGGATAAGTGAAGTGTGACAACATCGGATAAAGAAGTTATGTACTCACCATAACATTCCGTCTGTGTTGTTGATCTTCATTTATCCTTGACACCCCACCATCCTTCCCATTCCTTCAGGCTCCGTGAGGATCTGATCATGGTCATGGCTTTTGCTTTCTCATATATGACCTTGGGCAAGCCTCTTAAATGGTTATACTATTTCCTTACCTATTTTGTTATAGCTGCAAACTCTGTCTTAGGTAACTTAGAGCCTTTCTGGGTAGGAACTTGGCTGAGGAGATTTTTGGTTCATGCAGGCTATTATAGCGACCGAGCTGGTTCCGAGACTCTCAACAAAGTCCCACCAATCGAGGATAATTGAAGATCGACAACACAGAACGTTATGGTGAGTGTATAACTTCCTTATTTTATTCTGTTTTACTAGTTCAGTAGAAAAAATCACCCATTGAAACCCGTTCTGGATTTAATGAGGCTGAAAAATTTCTGGAAGGTGATCATATTCAAGATGTTGACCCTCCAGCCTCCTTTGACAAAGGTCCCAATGTCCTGTGGGTCTTTGGAGGTGAAAGATTTTGTCTGTACATGCATATCCTTAAGGATCCTAGACAGTACCCTATTTTTTAATAAATTTTAGTTATTTATTTTTATTAACTGGTTGGCAACTGTGTTTTCAGTGGAGACCCAGAAATACTGTCTAGTAAAAAGTGACTTTCTCAGAGCTGTACTGGTAGGTGAATGGAGATAGAAGGAATAAAACCAAGGGAAACAAGATGAGCAACTTGTAACATTATTCGTATGTGCCAAACTGTCATTACCAGTTAACTTCCATAGCTCTCATGGCATTTATGAAATTTCTGGCCTCAGTATTCACATATTGAAGAACCAGCTAATTATTTATGCAGACTCTGAGGTTGTACAACAGTGAGGGAAAGGGTAGGTTTCCTTATACTCAAGTTCCTGGTAAGTAAGTACTCTGTTCCGCTTCCTTTATGTTTGCCAACTATCATTGTTTGATGTAAATCTTTCATGATTTGGCCTTTTGATTAAAGGAAGGTTTGAGGGTTTGTGTTCATTGAACATGCCATTCGATGGGTGAACATAGACCCAAGCAAGTCACTGTTGCAGAGGCATATAAGCATAAAGGAGATGCTGACCTTAATCCTTACCATAAAAGGATTCAGGCTAGTCTTGTCACAGGGACCCTTAGGATTCGCACAGACACCATTGCTGTAAATGAAATGCTTTGATGAGCAAGGGGGCACATATTTTTACCAGCTGTACAGTTTGGCAGTAATGGTATGGGAAATTTCTTCCCAGCCAGGGCTTTATTTTGAGACCTATTAATATCCCATCAAACCTGATAAGAATGTCAGACAAACGAGGATCATGCTCAGCACAGTGATGACTGTAAGCTGGATCTCAGTCTTTTACTCATTGAATCTGATGTTATTTCTTTCATTCCTCCTCAAAAATGCGTTACGGATCCATCCTCTGAGCTGACTCGGCCACATTTCTTCAGACTAGGATCCAAGTCTCGAGGTCCTCCAACTGCCCACAATACCCTGCACTCTAACCTCCTCAGATCTCGTTTGCCACCAGCAGAGACGGATGTGGTCATCTGAGTCTTGTTCTCTGGTCTACAGCAGACTTCCTTCAGGCACTCCAGACTCCACTCCATGGCTTCTTCTAGGAGTTTTTTGTAGGCTAACATGGACAGTATGATCAGGAAGATCTTCAAGACTGATCCAATTGGGGGTCTTCTCGACTCTGTCTCCCACAAGTTCTGCGAGTCTCTCTCTTCAAGTCCAGTTTCCTCCTCCTCTGATCCATCCTTCGGCTTCAGAGTCACAGGGTCATGACTGATTTAGGGATCTGGGGTTGAGTGTACGGAGCCTGCCTTCCTCCAGTCCAACAGTTGCCTTGACTTCCTCAGTTCCATTGTCGTCAGATTGCATCAAGTCTTGTATCCGAGAAGTCCTTGTCTGGTTTTGGGGGGGGGGGGGATAGGTTCCTACATTATCGGAGCCAACTCTTCCCCTCTGTGATTCGGCGCTGTTAAGTTTGAGTTCGATTCTGCCAGTGACCCAGGGCTCAGGTATTCTTGCCCCCACTTCCTCTGTAGCCTCAACTGTGGTGGAGTTCGGGAGGGATTCTCCAGGTCCTTCTGTGCTTCTAGTGGTAGAAAGGGCTTTCTCTACCCACAGGAATTTGGGCCCTTTGAGCCATGATCCATCCCACCAACTATCTTTGGATCAGAGACTTCAGCCTGTCGTTCCTGTCCCGAGTCAGCTCATCCAGACTGGTCTCCATCCCCTCCTCTTCCGAGACCCCCCCCTGAGCACCCCACAGAGGAGATCCCTCGTAAGAAGAAGTGCAAAAGGAGGCACTTGGACTCCCCTCGTAGTCAATCACCGAGGATATGGACTTTTGATGAAGGGTAGGGATCCCTCAGATCACCACCAAAGGACATCTCCTTTGGAGATATTTTAGAGATTCTGCAGAAGAGAGGTGGTTGGTTAGCCCAGCCTCCCTCCTCTGAGAAGTCTGTATTTTTGGAGGCCTTCGGAACAGTCCCATCTACGTACTGGATGCTGGGCCTGGAAGGAGCTAGACTCTGGCAAACCAATCCCCAAGTGCCCCAACAAATTTTTGTTCCTCCAGCCCCACCCCCACCCCACAACCACCACCACCAAAGACAGACCTTATTGGAGTAAAGGCATGGCAGCAGCCAGCAAAAAGGAGCTAGCAGAGCTCCACTGTCAGTCTGCTGAGCAGTGAGTTCAGAGTGATGGACAGGTTTGGGAAGTGCATCTGTGCCCCTGCCACCTTCTCACTGAGGGCATTGAACTACCTGGCACATTTTCACCAGGTCCCTCTGTAAGCAGGTAAAGCGCTTTCAGGCTCTTAGGCAGAGACCATGTCACTGGAGGACTTAGTCCCCCCCCCCCCAACTGGCAGCTCTTTCTTCCTTGTCCAATTAATCTATGAGGCTAATTTCCCATTCCACAGAAGGCGCCTCTTGGGCAGCCGGCTCAGGCATTGCTATTCGGAGACATGCCTGGATGATGCTTTGTGATTTCAAGGAGCCCTTTAAAGTGCCCTTTAACACCCCTTCAGTGGATCCTCATTCTTCGGTCCATCGGTCAGAAACCCTAACTCGCAACAAACAAGAGGGGAACACACTGTCTGCCATCAGGTCAAGTTCTCCCGTCCACATCACACCTTTTCTAGAAATCAGCGCAGTGGAAGGAAAACCTGTTCCCGTAAATCCCAGGGTTCTTCCCAAGATCAAAGCAGGGATTCTTTCTCTAGGGGCAGTGGAGGAAGTTTAAATGGGAGATGCTGCCCCAGAGGCATAGGGGGTCCACAGGATCAGGCCTTCAATAACCTTTCTCTGATAGGCCCTTTTAAGCTTCTGAAGCGCTGCCCCACTGCTCATCTCTGGAAGCAGTCGGGGGGGTCTGTTCTCTCTCTGCACCCTTCTGCCTGGACTGATATAAAACACAAAACAAGTGGGTGCTGGGGATTATATCCAGAGGCTACACTATCCCCTTCAAAGTTCTCCTCTGGTGAGGTCAAAGAGACTCCCCGACATTCCACCCAGTCAGAGGGAGTTTGCAATAGCAGGAATTCTAAGTGTACTGCAAAAAAGAGTCAACCAGGAGGTCCCGATTGCACAAAGAGGATTCGGAACTTACTCTGGCTTCTTTTTAGTGCCAAAGAAAACTGGGGATCTGTGAATACATACTGGATCTAAGCAATTTAAACTTGCTCATAAAGAAAGCCAAGTTCAGAATGGTGGCAATTCAGTCCATTCTTCCACTGCTGCAGAAGGAAGATTGGACATGCCCTATGGACGTAAAGGATGCATACTGCCACATCCAAATAACCCAAGCAGGATCTCCTTTCTCACCCCATAGAGAGTTATCACTCCAGTCTGATGTCCCTCAAATTGAACACTTGGTTTCTCCAATTCCAGTGATCATTCAAAGGTTCAGGTTTGCTTCCCCAGTCAGAGACATTATTTTGACATCTCAAAAAACAGCTACTAAAAAAGTTTACAGTAGCAAATGGGAAGAGGTTTGTATTCTGGGCTTCCAAAGAGAACATTGATCCTTTTTTGACACCTATTTCTGATGCTCTGTATTTTCTTGTTTCTCTTCAAAGACTGAGCTAGTTTCTCTACCATGAAACTCAAGTTAGTGGCTGTCTCTAATTTTCATTCTGGCAACGTTCTTAACTGCCCTTTAGCTTCCAAAATGTGCATGGCCTTTTTTTAAAGGGGTCTTTCTCCTCAGGCCTCCAGTAAAGGATCCCTCTCCATCGTGGAATCTCACTGTGGTTTTGCAGAGCTTAACTCGCGTAAAGTTTCTTTCATGGAATACAGTTCTCCTCATTGCCATCACCTCAGCTAAGAAAATATCGGAAAGTCAGGCCTTATCCTCTAAAGCCGCCTTACATAATTCTCCACAAGAACAGAGCCTTCTTTCGTACAAACCCTTCTTTGTATGCCCAAAGTAGCTACAGAGGCCAGTCTTAACCAGAGTGTCCAACTGCCAGTCTTTTTCCCTAATTTCTGTATTGTTGGAGAGTAATTGTTGCATTTGTTAGTTGTTAACAGACAGTTAAGTTTTTAGTTGCACAGGACTAAGCCCTTTTGAAGGTCAGATCAGTTCTCTGCTTCTCTGCTAGCTGTTTAGGTCAGGCAGTTTCAAAGGTTACTCTTGCCAAGTGGATTACCAACTGTATCGGCTTTGACAAAAATGGGTTGCAACTACCACGTCTTCCTAAGGCCCACTCCACTAGGTCCATGTCTGCTTAATCTGCCTTTTTTTCTAAGGCCCCGTTAAATATCTGTGCTGCAGCCACTTGATCTAAGATGCACATGTTTGTATCACATTATAAATCGGATCTTGTTTCCCGTAGCAGGGCCTCATTTGGTTCAGCTGTGCTCCAGCATATCCTTCCTTGAGAGACCACCAGGAGCTTTATAGTTAAAGACTCCACCCATTTATGAGGAGGAATGAGAGAGACAACATCAGATTTATTAGTTATGTACTTGCCATAACTTAGTACCTGTGTTGACTTCTTTCATTCCTCCTCACCTTCCCACCCAGCCATCCCCCTTCCTGGCATACTAGAAGATGTGGAGAGAATTATTTTGGAAGGGGGTT